>NC_030986.1:6749306-6854980 GCF_000149955.1 Fusarium oxysporum f. sp. lycopersici 4287
ATCGTTTTGCTGAATGAGCTTGTCCATGAACTCACTCCATTTAGTCAAGGTCGATGGTTCAGAACTCAACTGATTCAGAAGAAACGATGTTTGACTTGATTCGGGAAGGGTTTTACGGGGAAGTTCATTGAAAAAATCTTCAGGAGTAGCCTTGGCGGTCTGCGAGCTGTTTGACGCGATGGCACGCACTCTAGGGGCGGCTATTCCTGGAGTAATGAGGCGTTGGGAGAGCGAAGCAAAGCTTGTCTTGACTGCAGGCATAGCTGCCGGCCCTGCATGAGTACAAATTTGTGCTGGTTTGATCGTAGAGACGTCCAAGATGGCGATTGAGCTATTATGGGAAGGGGGCATCAAAAATTCTCCGTCGGAGTCAGGAATGAATGACTCATCCCTGCCATCCTCCATTTGAGGAGGAAGCGAGTTGGTCTGATGGACTGGATTGGAAGCTTCAGAATTAACAGCAGACTCCTTCAAAGGGCTTGTTGGTCCCTTTGAGGGGTGCTGAGTGTCGATGACAGGTAAAGATTTCCGAGGGGATTGCTCATGAGTAAGCGGGCTGTGTACATATCTTGAGGGCGATAGTATTTCATCTCCGTCCGCCTCACTGATGGGTGAAATTTCGGTTGACAGATGGTTTTTGAAGCCATCGCGGGTTCGGCGTGTTCGACTGCCGCGAGATCCGTCTCTTCGACGTGTTCCGGATCGATTCCCAGGGCTCGAGGTGGCAGAATAGCTACCAGGAAGTTCGTAGATGGCTGGGAAATCGCCTAGGTCGTTGAATTCTTCCTCGCTGATTTCACTGCTCTTTCTCTTTCTACCGCTCGAGGCCACTAGATTGGGTCGAGATGCGTAATCTTCGCGGCAGAGTTTCGCATCGCTGTTGAACGGTAGCGAGTCAGAGGATTCAGAGGCATCGTTGGTTAGGTCTAAGTACTCCAGACCATCGGCGTTGAGGTCGGGGAAATCAGGACTGCTCGTACGAAGGGTTCGCCCACGGCCGAAGCCGGGGCCGTCTTTGGTGGGCTTTGTGTCTTGCAAGGTTCAGGGCCTCCCCGCCAGGTAATCCCTCGCAACGTAATGGGTCCACTTTTGACATCAATCCCACATATCATAGATGGATCATTGAGGATAGAAGAGCTGGCAAGACTCCTACGAGAAGCTGAGCAGCGCGCGAAGGAGAAGCGGCAACGCGCCAGAGCGTCAGAGGAACAAGCACGACTCACGACACTTGACAAATACATTGCAGTTTGCTATACCTCCGTTTTCTCTCGCTTCGCCATCGAAACAGATCCAAAACTGATTTCGAGGGGCTCCATCACAAATACGCGTGACAAGTGGTGTCCCAAAAATCTGAAGCCATGGGCCGACTTCCTTGATCAACAGAAGTTCATATTCGGCACACTCTACGATACATTCCCTACCGAAATCCGCGTTTTCGAGAACCGAAATTTCTTGGCCGGCTTGGGAAACAGCATCTCTCAACGGCCGATAGCAGATGAGAAGACGCTCGAATATTTCCTGCATAATAGCGTGGAGGATCCGGTCAGAGCCATCATACAACAGCTTAAACAGGTGGAAGAGGTCAGCAGGGCCTTTCAGATCGGAGATGGTGTCGTCTTTGAGAACCATCCCCATGCCCTCAGCGACGTCCCTGAGGAAGTCGTGGACAGGGAGACACCATTGGTACCACCACGGACGCCGGACCATCGAAGAGATCTCAAGCAGCTGCGACCGGATCAAATCTGTGTCTATCGATCCGACAACACCTTGTCCTTCCAGCGCATTATGATTTATGTTTCTGAGTATAAGCCGCCTCACTAGGTGACCGCTCCGCATCTTCATCTCGGTCTCCGCGCCATGGACATCCACAAGGAAGTTGTGAACCGAAGGACGATTCCAACTTCTGTAAACCCTGACGCGCGTTTCCAGTACCACGCGGAGAAGCTGACGGCATCTGCCATCACGCAGACATATCATTACATGATCGACAGTGGCCTTGAATATGGTCTGCTTACTACTGGCGAGGCCATTATGTTTCTCAAAGTTGACTGGGACGAGCCTGAGACTGTACTATCACCTAGCAGAGTCTGGTCCGGAGGTGTCGGCACATCCAAATAACCTCCATATATGCATGGCCGTCGGTCAATATCTAGGGTTCACCCTTATGGCTCTCGGTTCGCCTGGAGAACGACGTGGGAATTGGCAGAACGTCTAAAAGCTATGAAGGACTTGAAGACGTGGGCTGAGGACTTCGAATGTAGCAGCGGCCTAATATGTACGCATTGGATTTTGCTGTTGTCGGACGTGCCGGGCGATGTTAGTTTGCGGTACAACGCCATACCATTTGCAAACAATGATATGCCAAGAATGGCCGTAGTGAAAGAGATCCTGGAGTTCCATAGCGAAAGGCGGTTAATTTCGATCTGCCGTTGGATGAAACCAATTTGAAAGTAGTATTGGATACAAATCTCAAATCAAGCTATGATAAAGGGTCTCGATAATAAAAGCAACCCAGTAAACGCGTTCAGGAAAAGGGAAGGTTAATCGCTATGAAATAGACGCATGGAAATAGGCCGGAGATAGAGACACATGTGAGGGCGAACAGGGGGGATAAGCGACGATTCGGGGTACACGACAATTAATAATAGAAGAGTAGGGATATATAGGATAAGAAGAACCAGGCTCTGTCATAAGATTAAGCGTCATGACGTGATGAATCAAGCCCAGAGGGATTTAAGTTTTTGGCCATAGTTCATATTTGCGGTGCTGTTGATGAACCTGAGATAAAACTTTACGCGCTGCGTTATGGTGTCGCCGCATCTTGACGTGTAACCAAGGCCCAATCAGAAGTTCAAGGCTACCCCCCTACTAATACTTTTGCCCTGTATTTTTGACGCACGTGCCAACTGCACCTAGCATTAGGGTAGTAGTAGTAGTAGTAGTAGTATTTATTACGCCCGGGAGAACGGACCTCATAGGGCCTGTGGCTACGCTAAGCTATTCACGTATTCCCCGCTTTTCGTCCATTCTACACAAAAGAAAGCCCTACTGCTCTTCCTGTTCTTACTCTTCTAGCCCCGTTTGCTTGACTCTGCTTGACAGACCTGCTTGAAGGCCAACCAATACCATCTCCAAGTGTTCAGCATCCTATCTTCAGCAGCTGAAGCATGGTCTGTCAACTTGAGGCTGTTTGTTGTTAGTAATCAGCTGTGATGTTAATATTAGTAGTCATTTGTTTTCTCCTTCTCAAACTCCTTCCTGGCTCAATCTTCCTGTCGCCATCGCAAATTTGACTGTCGCTCGCACCGCCTCCAGGTTAGGTCTCCACTTTGCTCCGTCTGACGCCGACTTTTAGCATTAGGGGTTTATGAACGGCCTACTGTAGGCAGTCGTGATGATAATTCGATGAATTACAACAAAAAGTGCCAAAATTGGTCTGTGCACGTCGCTGGGTTACCCACATTAGGCCCGTGCACGTATCATATCTTTAATAATTCGTCAAATTACAACAATCTGGCCCGTGCACACACTGATGTTTTGATTTCCTCCATCTGCACATCTTATCTCTCCCTCCTCGTACTACTGCTTGACCACCATAGCATAGTCCTAATCCTAGTCCTACATACCAAAATCAATTCTACTAGAATTGATTTATTCTGCCCCACTTTACAAGGGGTAGACTTGATTTTTGACCGGGGGTAGACTTGAATTTACTAAAGTCACTAGTCGTGGGGTAGCCTTGAGTTTTGCTGGGGGTCGACTCTGGTCTGTGATTGGACCAGGGTTACAACGTCGAATTCTGACCATACACAGAACGTACCGCGTAAAGCTCCTGCTCAGACTTCAACCTTTTGTGCTTCAAGACATTATGCAGACTGTATTCGAGAATCAGAACCTCCCGACAGGTCAAGTCATGGCAAGCAATCTTTTCACAGAGCTGGGCTGTTCCAACCCTATATATCCCTTTGTTCTTCTTCCAGAGTATCGACTCATCGTGTGTCAGACGTGTCAGTACGCGTGTTTGGCAGGCGAAACGGCCACACATCTTTCCCAAAGGCATGCTAATATAGACCTGGAAACCTGGCGGCGACTGGTTGAAGAGATCCGAAAGATACCTGGCGTACTACGAAGCCGGACTGAGCTACCCCAGCTGCAGTATCCACCGTCGACAACCGAGCCTATCCCTTGTCTTGCCCCACCAAAGCTTGGTGTACTGAAATGCCGACTATGCAATAGCTTCAACGTCCGCCAGCTGCAAGCAATGCAGGAGCATTGTAGTAAATCTCATAGCTGGGTCAACCCCAGGGCTAAGGGACGGCCGTCGAAAGGGCTTCCATCAACTGATCCTCTACCATGGATCGAAGGGGTAGCATGTCAGCGTTTTTTCCCTTCTCGGGAAGGCAGTAGATGGTTCCAAATCACTCTGAAGGCTAAAAGAGAGCGCAGAAGCGAACCAAAGGCCAAGATGGCCCCGCACAAGCTGCGACTTGAGTCCAAAAACCTCACACCTGAAGCTACCGCTCACCTACGGCAAGTTATTAGACGGGAAGAGAAATATCGAGACGTTTTGAATCAGCCTTGCATAACCAGCAGGGATACAGGCAGAGTTCTTTTTGGTGCCCCACCTCACAGGAGGTAGAGTTCCCTTCAACGACAGGGGTGGAGTTCTTTTCGTAACTGCCAATCATAATCCGACAATTCTATTACGTAAGGGGCGCGCCCGCCATAGACCCGTCAAGTGGTGGATTATTCCACTGCTGAGAAACCCCGCATTACTCCACCATTTTCGTGGCAGCTGCTTGAATTTGGCCCTCACAATACGTTTTTCGAATATATGCCTGGATCCACTGGTAAATCCTCGAGGAAGGTGGCTCGCCGCCGACGTCGTGAGCGTCCAGGTACCCAATTTGAGAAAGAAAAGCTAAGTTTCTGTGACAGAGGCACCACCTACTCGCTTAGAGCACGCTACAGACAAACAGCGCGGGCGTCGACTGCAGCTGAAGAACGAGCGATGTTGGGTTGGGACTCTGAAGAATTCAAGCCGTTCGTCGTCTTCAGGTGATCCTGGTGGGAACGTCTATCTTTATTTCGTGAAAAAAGACCAATATTTTCTGCAAGATAGTAAGCGGAAAGATGTCCTTTGGGACAATATCGAATTTAGGAAGGGGTTTGATGTTCAGAATATAGACAAGCTGGCGAAGAAGGTGATTGAAAAGATTTTGCACCAGTCGCAGAGGCACTACTCGATAGGTGAAATTTAAGTCACTCAGTCTCAGCCTCTCACCCCCTCCTCCTCCTCCTACTACTACTACTACATCAATTGCCGTTGGTGATGACATCCAATAACAGTTTTTGTAGCCCGCGTGCCTCTCTTTCCGCGTTGATGAGGCTGATACTACTAGCAAAAGGCCGCTAGAGAACCGTGGCTACCCAGCCTATCACCATCGATGGACAGCCACATACGACTTATCGGTACCCCAGGCTTCTAGCCGTTACAGAGCACTGCCGTTTTGCCTGCCCGATTCTATAAAGAAGACATTGAACAGAGTGAATGGAAAAATAGTCTCGATGACTGGATGTTAGATACTGAGATTTGGAACGGACTTGACGTTTTGCCGTTACATGAGGGCTCAAGCCATGAAGTCAAGTATTAAACTGCAGTGAAGAGTATTGAAGAGTTCCTTGAGATTCTATTAGAGCTCAGCTTCACTCAACACAGAAGCTTTCAATGACCCGGTTGCGGGCTTGTATTTTTTGGCGGTACATTATGTTATTATCTGAGATAATCAGGGCATATTTAGGATTAGCGCGCGATATTCCCAGCGAGAGGTACATATGTTCAGTTCTGCACCGTGAACTCTGTGGATTATACCATATATTCAATTCCAGATAAGATACGCAAGAGTAGTCGAACGAAGACACTCCGTATCATACTTCTGAGAACTACTATGCTGTTTCAGGTCTCTAGAGTATCAAGCACGAACGAGTCAACTCGTAAGGATCCTACAGACGCTTTCTAGGACCTTACGAGGGACAGGTTAGGAGTAGAGGCATTAAGTCGCAAGGTCTTAGGCTTGGACCTAGCATAGATAGCCAAGCGCCGAGCAGCTACATAAGCTAAAAACGTAATATCGCCACGGTGCATAAGGCACCTGACATAAAAGCGGCTTGTAAAATAGAAGAAGCTTCTGTAAAAGAAAGCAAGATGAGCCAAGTAATTCAATAAGGATAAAGAAAGGCTCGCATAACCAGAGAAGAGGCCTTCCAAAAGACATCACGATCAGTATGCCTATTATAATGGTAATTACAACCAACCGGCATATCTAGCGTCTTCGACATAGACCCTAGATATACTTGTCAACATATCCTAGCACTATATAGCTTAAAAAAAAAGAAGGAAGGAAGATGAAAACTCTAAAAAAAAAACTCTAGCTACAGAGGTTATTAATTATGAATTGATAACCAACTGCTTGTGGGAGCCTTTATATCAAGTCCTTCGAACTTTTATATACAGAAATTTCATCCTTTCTACCATTTGTTATCTATTATTAAATAGAAAGGAGGCGTTAGATACGGAGCTATATAAGGTGTAAAGAGACGCCTGATTATTCAACCACTGCGCTTTCCCACCAACAATCTAGCCTCAGCCGAAGCAGACTGGCTAGATTAGTAGAGCCGTCAGATTGTACAGCTCCATCGTCCAAGTCGCGAAGAATGCTGTCAATGTAATTTCCGGCGGCACTTAAATGTAAAATCTGGCAAATAGCGTTGTGAACAGCAAGAAGCCGAGCGGACGGGGGATCGATGGTTCGCTCGGGAGTGAGAAAGAAAGTACGATTGACTGGGAAAATACGGTTCCTGAATGGCTGACGGAGGGTTGAATCGATCCGGTAGCTATTGGGCTGGTTCGTAGGCTCGAAGAAAACTTTGAAGTTGCCAAACTGCCGATGTAAATCAATTTTCAGAGTGAGAGCGTTCCGAGAACGATCAATATCTGGGCCTTCGATAAGGTGCACGATATCGTGATCAAACATATCAAGTATTGCCAATGCCGTTTCCTTGGATTTATTCTAGGACACATATTAGCTTGAGGTGTAGAACTGGATATTTACCTACCAGCTCAGGGTTTCCTGTCGTAGTCATCAATGAGTGAGGAAGTATATGCGCGACTTCCAGTTCCGCAAATGATCCGGGTTCCTGTTCTTTGAGTAATTGTCCTTGATCGTCTGAAGCATAGTCATATCCGCTCTCTTCAATACGGCGCTCAGCTTCTTTCATATCGAAATCGTGAGATATTACGCAACGATGTCGGTCACGAACTAGGCAGTCACGTCTAAGCGACGCCACTCGTTCCACGGACCCGACAACAGGACGCGTGCTCGTGATTCGGGAGCTAGCTGCGGGCGATGGTTGGGGCGTCTTGCTGCCAGCAGCCTTGACTAGAGTCTGATGAGTGTTGAAATCGAATGCTAGCAAAAAAGACGACTTACGTGGAAGGAAGAAGTTGTCGACCAGGAAATCTGCAAAGGCGTTCAAGGCCAAACGAATCTCCTCTTCCACCGTTTCATCATCGAGATCGATAACTTCATCTATCGTAATATTCACTGCCCCGAGGAATGCATGCAAGAAGTTGGATTTAGATTGATCTGATCGAGCATGTTCGTACGTTAGACGAACCAGCCTAGGTCGATTATACGGCTTTTCAGTCGACAAGGGCTCGAAGTGCTCGATAACGCGACGGAGAACACCAGCAGCCTTATCAAGTTCATCTGGGTTGAACGAAGGACTTGCGCCTGTAGAAAAGTCAATGAATCCCTCTAGTGATGATTGGTGTCGGTGATGAGGTGCAGAAGACCCCATCATTCTCTTGGCTGAAGTTAGGAAGATGGGCAATTATGAAGAATTCGAGATCACTCATCCAACGAGCTGATGGGTTGCCTGATTTTATTTTGTGGGGAGATCTTACATAATTGATATTACATGGGGGGTACCCAATCATGTACCTTAGTCGACTCCACTACTTCCACCAATCATATGTAGCTTGAGCTGCTTGCTCTCACAGCCTCCTCCGCTATGAGCCGAATGTCTCCACCAGGTATTTAGGTCACAATCATCTACACGGTCCTCTCCGTAAACAGCGACTGTCAAGCTATTAATAAAACATCTCCCAGGAGAATATTCTTTAATCACATTGCAGTCTACTAAGGGATGTGAAATTTCTTTTCCTACACTTAGAGTTCGCCTTGCAAACCTGCTAACATAAATCCCTAATAGCCAAATGTTAAGATCAACTGGAAAATCAGATTCTCCCCATCCACCTCACAGGGGTCGAGTGGATCCAAGTCTACCAATCAGAGCCTGACTAGAGTATTGAGATTCCCGTCCCTACCCCTAGCGTGATGGCCAACGAAAGCTAATAAAAAGCACGTGTAAATTGGAGACTGTAGCGTTTCTGAGAATACAGGATGCTCAATTAAAAAGTACTCACCTACAAAATGATGCATAACGTATTGTATACAGGGTTAACGAGCTGAAAAGAAAGAAAAAGAGAAGGGGCGAAAAAAAGGCTGAGAATTCGAGAGATATCATCAGACGCAGTTACGCCTTTCTGCCTCAGGCAAAATCTGGGCGTTATTTCTGTTGACCCTTTTGAGGTGTGACAGCCAACAGCAACGTTGTCATGTGACTTATGACCATTGATTGTTGGTTGGCGTTTCAATTTTGACGCGTCTCGAGCTTTTTAATTGAACATCCTACGATAACAATCGACATCCCTCTTCATTCCTGATCGCGCGCTACGTTGATCTTACGTAAAAACAAGACTGTATTTTACTGTGCTAACACGCCGCCACAGCGCGACCGTAGAGCCGTAGCTGGACGGCTAGCTATCACCTCAAACGGTTGTTGCACTCCCAAGACTCAGCAGCCACGCTTACTGACCTACGTCCTCGAACGCTCCTCGGAATGGCACCTACAGAATTTCTGCAACAATTTGAAAAGATTGAAGGGGTAGTTGCTCGATATGCTTTCAAGCTGTCAAGCGTCAGATCTCCGGCTGAAATTTACAAAGAGAAGACGGTCGAAATCCGGGGGCGCATCGCTCAATTATGGACAAGCTTGGAACTAGCCCCAGCGCCAGAAAAATCAAGCCTCCAAGACAGTATCGTGAAGTTAGGGGGGCAATTAAAAGAGCTGGAAATAAAATACGAGGCTGGTGTGCAGGACGAGGAGAGGGTGTATAACCGGGCGTTACAAGAAATTACAGACGCGCTCCGCTACGAGCTCTTGGAAATTATTGGGCCTGCGAAAATAGAGTCGTATCTACGAAGCATCTCGAGCGAGAATTCTGACCGGCAAGACTCAAACAATGCAGTCGTTACTTGTCAGCCACACGATGCAACTCTCCAAGCGATCGGCGCCAAAGAGGCATGCGTACCTAAAGGAATGCCCGAAAACAGGCACACAAGTCCGACCACTCCCGTAAGCGTAATCGCCCGATCCATCGCCCATATTCATGCTTGCCTACTGACTGTCATAGTACAAACGAAGGAGAACATCGCCAGAATCCATGGGAAGGAAACGACGTCAGGTTGAGAAAGATGCCCCTCGTACCAAACTCAGCAATTCTCTTGTCTCTTATCCAGCTGTGAGGTCTTTGCGAAGACGAACACGGCATAGCCACAGGCGACAAGGCGACAAGAGATCTACCACAGACGAAGACTTTGAGGGCATCACAAACCCGGATGCCGGCAGCATCTATCTCGCATTTTGGGAAAAGTCCAAGGACTGGTTCGCTGTACTCCTACTTCCGATGCAAGATCTCGAAAGCGTCGGCATTTCGGGTTCGATAGAAAGTCTTGGCTTAGCAGAGGTTCTCCCTAGGTGCTACTGCAATAAGCAAGATGGCTTTTCCTGGGCGGAGGGATTTAACGACGGCGAGCCTCTGGTCATGGAGCGAGAGTTCCCCGTAATGTACTTTGATGGCCAAGACTTTCCCGCCAAGAGCGCTGTCGGCTGGGTCTCTGCAAGAGATTTGAGGCAGTTCGATGCGAACAACAAGAACTCACTTGTTCCTCACATACGGTCGGTTCGCAAGTTTCTTAAGACTCGGGCAGAAAAACGTTCGCCAGAACGAGAAGTAGACAGATCAAAGTCTGAAGCACCTGACGCGACAGAACCGTCATCAATAGAGGCCAACAGCTATCCGCCCACGCCTCTGAAAGGTGAATTGGTAATATGCTCCCTTGATGAACTGGATCGCTTACTATGTACAGTTCCTCTTCAGCATCGCGGTCCTCAGATGGCAGCTCCTGACCAGGATCAAGAGGAACCCAGTTCTCTACCCGCAACTCAACCAGTATTACCTTTAGATCACGTCGCCCTGCATGACCCCCCCATTCAACAACAATCGCTACCCGATCTTCGTAGCGATGAGGGACAACAGCATCGACTGAACCTGGAAGACATTGCGACATCTTCTCATGAGCCGGGACGACAGCTTGATGAACCTTGTGACATCTTTGAGCCTATAAGTACTGCCGCACTTTCAAATACGACGCAAGAAGTTTGTAAGGACGCTGGTTTGTTAAGACCACATTGCAATGAGAGAGCAAACAGGGCCGCTACCCCTGAGAAAAATATGGGAGCTGGGTTATTTGGATTATCTGTGTCAGAGCAAGCCTCTGGCGTCGCTATATGCCCACCGCATCCACCTTCAAGAGAGTTGCTTCCTATGAACCTAATGTCAAATCCACTTAAAACGCCAGAAATCTACGCAACAGAGCCTTTTCCATCAAGTCCATCTATCCCGCACGCTTCATCAACAGACTCTGCGCAACCGGCCCTGCCCTACGCTCTGGAGCAACATGCCCAAGTCGAGATGGGTCGTCCTCACAGCAATCGGCCCATCATCGATGCTGCAAATTCAACCGCAGAAGAGCGACAACAAGCACAACAAGCTCCAAGCGTGGTTCAGAGCAGCAATGACGCATCAGACGCCGTTGGCGGTATGCCATGTAATGCGGACCACCCACGTCTAAGTCAAATAAGAGCTCCGTATAACTTCGAAACCTCCAGAACTACTATTGTATTGCCACCGATCAGCTCCATGCTTAAGCCAGGAGTGAACAGTCCTCCGTCGCACGAACCTCCCGGTCAAACGCCAACTCTGAATAATCAGCCGTCTACTTTTCCTGCTCGCTCGTCCCAGTTAGCCGTCAATGCACCATCACCGCCGTCACCATCACCGTCACTGTGTACTCGACCATGGACGACCAAACTTGCCAGTAAATCGCCAGATGTTCGAGCATCGTTCAATCAAATATCAACTGCCCAATATGCACCTGCTCTTCCCACTCAGGTCCAGAGCGATGACTCGTTCCATACTCGAGGGTCATCTGCCAGCATAGCAACTGAGCAGCGTCGCTTAAACAGCCCTGGAGCACCAACATCTGACTCGAATGATGGATGTAATGCACAGACTTCCTGCGAGCTCGAAGTCACTCGCCCAAAGGGTGACTGGTACAAGAAACTTCCTGAGGATCTGATCGCATGTTTAGAAAAGTATCAGCAGGATAACAACCTCAGTCTTGGAATCCATGGGCTACGGATACAGCCTGGCAATTACGTATGTCCTTTCTGTATCGAGTCCAAGAGGAAGCTCTATAAGCGCCCTAGTCATTTCTCAAACCACTTAGCAAGCCACTGGGCTGCTCTCAAGAAGAAGCAGTGAAAATGTGGTCGATATTTGTATTCACTTCAACTGTGATATTGGGTTATTGTGTTTCTTAGCGATAGAAGATTGGCAGGAAGAGAAGGATCGATGTAGGTTACGAGGTACCCTTAAGAAAGTGCCCCAGATGATCCAGGAAGGGTTCGGCAAACTAGAGAACAATTACACCAAGACAGATCCGATGGCGGTCCGACACCTGGATCAGGCCTACAACTGTTTGATCGACTGCTTGGGTGATCCGCTATGTGGCATAATGCTTCTACAGACATACGGAGGATAATCAAGCAACTACCCACATGTCCTAGCCAAATGCAGAAGCACTCTTTGATCAGTAATCAATGTTAAGTTTCAGGTTCCGGGTTATGGCCTTTACATCTGGGGAGTTTGTAAAAGCTTTACTCAACGCAACAACACCACAATATTGGTTCACACGCTGAAATATAAACTAAAGGACTTTTAATAATACGGAAGATTTTATTTTATTGAGAAAGTAGGTCTTGATTACTGGGTCCGCTTTAGATCGGTCATGTATGTATGTATGTATGTATATTTTTCGTCCGGGGGCCGTGAGGCCCGTAAAGTCCCCTATTGGGGCACAGGACGTGCTGAGTTAGAGTCTCTAGTGCTAAAATCTACGTAAAGCATTCGCAAATTACAGAACGGACCACTATCCAGCATATCATCGGCTCAAAAGCGCGTCCTGTCGAGCCTGTTACCCGTCAGCGGGATGACCAGGTCGGCTATCATAGCGGTAGCCGCTATATCAGTCAGTCTTTAGTGAGACTGGGGAGAGGGCGGCGGCATGACCGCACGAGGCGGCCGAGCCGTGAGAATAAAGAAAAGAAACAAAGAAAAAGGAGGGAAAGGAAGATAGAAGGGGAAGAGGAGACACAAATGCATCTCCGATCTGCCTCATCTAGTGACGAGTGCAAATCCTTTCGAAGAAGGCGCTTGACTTGGTCAACTTGATGTACTTGTCGAAGTTCCTTCCTATTGCGAGGTTGACCGCCGCAGTCGGCGAGGGGACGAGCCTTATTCGACACCGCCGCGGTACTTTCCTACAGTAGAAAACATGGTCAGGTGCTTTGCGTCGTCCGCACGAGCAAGTCACCCGCGCGTCCTTGTGGTTGAATCGTTCGTGGTATGCAGCGAAATCCCCATGGAGGGATCTTGCTGCGAGTAGATGGTGTAGGGCAGCCCGAGGGAGCGAGAGTTCCGGTGGGCAGCGTATAGTCGCCTTGAGATTCAATCTCTTGTATTGCTCGGGAACGGAGGTAGTCCACCAGGATTCGAAAGCTTCTTTTGGTTTCTGCCTCGCCACCTTTCGCAGGTATGCTAGCGTCGGCTGAGCGCCTTCCGGTTCTGGCAGCGAGGACGCTGCCTTTGCTAGTTTATCGGCTTGTTCGTTGCCGGGAATGTCCGTGTGGCCAGGTATCCAGCGCACTCGTGTAGCTCCGTGTGATGCAGCTAACGCCTGGAACTCGACGAAGACTGCTTGTGAAGAATCAGACGGTGTGCCCCGTAGGCATGTGGCGGCTGCCAGGTTGTCTAGACAGACTACAATGTCCCGTGCCGCCGATCCTGGGAGGTTCAGAGCGGCTTTGAGGCCCTCCAGTGCTCCTGTAGCTTCAGCGTCAAAGACCTCGGCAGGTCCAAGACGGCCCGAGCCGTCGCAGATGGAGAGGTCCTGCTGGTGAATGGCGAAGCCATAGCTGGCTGCTCCCTCCGAGGACAATGAGCCGTCTGAGTATACGATCCAGGTGGTTGGGTCTACTGTCTCAACCCACTGGAGGAAGGCCTCGGCCGATTCCTCTTTCGGGGCTGTCTGTAGGGGTGTATCTTGTCCCTTGCCGAAGCGTTTCTGCATGAGGGCTGGTCGTGAACAGGGTGCGAGGAGCTCATTGGTCCTTCGAAGACGGGTTCTGAAGCTGCTCTCTGTTGGAGCTTGGTACTTCCGCTTGATGAGCTGATGGTATGTGGGTTGCCTAGGTGGAAGCGTGCGCTTCGCGAGGGGGTAGGTCTCATCAAGGGATTTGAGCCGGGTTGCCCCTGGGTACCATACTTCGGTGCCGTAGAGCAGGACTGGTTCAACGCAGGCCCTGACGGCGCTCCGTACAGCGCTGGGAAGCGGGCCGTGTATCGTGTTGGTGAGTCCTCGCAAATGGTGGGCGACTGCCTGTGACTTAGCCGTCCACTTTTCTGCGTGGACTCGGAATGACAGGTTGCTGTCCAGCCAGATGCCTAGCCAGCGCATTGCTGCCTCGGGGTGCTTCTCGAAATCGCCATGGCGTATTGCCGGTGTGGTCCCGAGCTTGCTCCGAGAGAAGTGCATGACTTCGGTCTTCTTAGGGTCGAAAGATACCCCGTTTGCGGCGCCCCAGCGGACCATTTCTTCGACAGAACGTGATGCCGCAGCGGCCGTTTCCTCGACCGTATCGCCGACGCACAGGATGGCTGTGTCATCTGCATAGCCAAACCGGCCTTGGGGGTTGCTCAGTCGGTAGATGGGCTCTGTATATAACAGGAAGAGGATCGGCGATACCGGCGATCCCTGAGGGAGACCGCACTGGAGAGGAGAGAGCGGGGTGATTGTATCTTGGTACCTAACACAGGCAGATCGGTCATCCATAAAGGATCCGGCCCATCGGGCGAGATGTTCGGGCCAGCCTTGTTCCCGAAGTCGCAGAATCAGTCTGTTGCGTAGGACAGTGTCGAACGCGCCTTGAATGTCCATCGTGACCAGCGTGGCCACCTTCTTGCGCGCAAATGCCTCCTTAATGTCGTGAACTAGGGCGGCTACGAGGTCTGTCGCAGACCTCTTTGGAAGCGCTCCAGCTTGTTGCGGGTGAAGAACTCCATGGTGAATGCATGCCTACGCGAGACGGCGCGCGACTAACCGTTCCAGTCCCTTGCCGAGACAGGAGAGCAGAGAGATGGGTCGCCAGGCTCGCGGGGTCGTCAGGTCTCTGCGTCCAGGTTTGGCGATCATGACCACCTCGGCCGCTCTGAAAGGCTTTGGGTGGTGGCCTATGGCCAGGCACCCCTCGAAGAGGCGGCGAACGTGTGTTCCGATAATATGCCATACTGCTGTGAGGAGCTTGACTGTGATGTTATCTGCCCCCGGCGATGTATTCCCGGTGCGGAGAGTCGCATCCTGCGCTTCTTCTAGGGAGATTTCATGCGAAAATGGGATCGTTTTGCGAGGGCTGACCTCGATCCAGGGATCCTGGATATCGTCCTCAGCTGTCCGACGCTCTAGAGTCGCTCGCCGGAGCGCGTTGGCCTTGTCGAGCTGGGTGTCGTAGACCACGTCGTCCACTTGGAGTGGAGGCGGTTGGAAGGCTCCTGGCGATCTCAGCCATCGGACGGCCTTGAAAACGGAGCTGCTATCTGAGAAGCTGTTGATCAGGTTCCGCCAATAGAGCCTTTTGGCGCGGCGGACCACACAGTGGAAATCTCGCTTGGCTATTTGAACCTCTTGGCTGAATCCGAGAGGGTACAGCCTTCTGATCGCCCGATACCCGGCAGCAGCAAGGGCGCACTCTTCGGTCCACCACGGAGCGTTGCGTGCTCCCTTCCTCGCAGGCCGGCCCACTGCCATTGCTGCTGATTGCAAGAGGCTCACTAGTGTGGATGCGAGCTTGTCTAGTTCTACCATCCAGGACCACCTAGTGGGCACCCTCACCTAATGGACCACCAAAATTTCAATCTTCCCATACAAACTCCGAATTTTCAAGTACATCGCATTCAGCCAAGGACGTAGATACTTGCAAACCTATACTAATATTGTATAGTAGTTTTCGTGACATTTTCATATCGGCTTGACTTTTCCCCGTTCCGCCTTGTGGCCTAGTTCTCTAGCACTTTGAATTCTTTCGCATTTCTCCTCATCTACCCCACGCGACTCCATCCACTTGAGCCAAATTTTCACCTAATTTTCTTCTCGGAACTCCTTTCGCAATGGTTCGCCGTGTTTATACCGAAGATGACGTAGCTGAGGCTATACTCGATATTACTGATAGAGGCCTGTCACAGACGGGGGCGGCCCAGAAACGTGGAGTACCTCGGTCGACCCTTTCTGGGCGACTTTCCGGTCAAGCGTGCAGGAATGAACGGATCCAGGCCCACCAGCGTATTTCAAAGAGCCAGGAGGAGACCCTCCTTCGTTGGGTGCTGCGACAAGAGTCTCTGGGCTATGCTCTCTCGCACAGCCAGCTCCGCGCCTGTGTCGAGGCCATCCTCAAACAACAAGGCGATAACAAGCCTCTGGGTAAGCACTGGACTACGAGATTCGTCAAACGTCACCTAGAACTATCTACCAAGCTTGGAAAACGTCAGGAAGCCGCCAGGTTTGACGGATTTACTCCGAAGGCGGTCAATTGGTACTTCGATATCCGGGAGAACGAGTACGGCTGGATCAAGCCTGAGAACACAGTTAACGTGGACGAAGGCGGCATAATGGTGGGTTTCGGTAAGTCTTCTACAAGTACTCTATAGGTCTTCATAGGGCATAGCTAATTGATTGTCCATGAGGCCTGGACAGCCTCGTAATCGGGAGCTCTGACCCGAAGAAGAAGGCGATGTTGAAAGGCGTTCAGTCGCGCACGTGGACCTCGTTTATTGAGGCTGTTACTGCAACTGGCCGCTCTTTAAAACCGGGAATTATCTTTAAAGGAAAAGAGCTGCAGAAGCAATGGTTTCTGAACGAATTCGAATTGATAGCGGACTGGCACTACATCACATCACCGAACGGCTGGACCGACAACCATATTACTCTCGAATGGTTGAAAGACGTCTATCTACCTCAAACGGAGCCTCGTGATGCATCGGATGCGAGACTTATTATCCTTGACGGTCACGGGAGCCATGCGCAGGTGAGCATTTTGGTGTTTTCGCTGCGGAGTCACCCGCTATAGGGTCGTTAACGAGCAGTCAGGACGAGTGGATGGCGACGTGCTTTCTGAACAACGTCTACGCTGCTACCTACCAGCACATTGTTTCCATGGTTTACAACCGTTAGACAATGGAATTTTTAATGGCATTAAAGGTGCGTATCGGAAAGAACTCCAAAAACTGGCTAGTTTAACCGATTCTGCGCCAGTTGATAAAGTCAACTTTATTCGGGCATATGCGAAAGCCAGAGAGGCGGGCATGAGGAAGGAGATTATCTTATCCGGCTGGAGGTTTACTGGAAATTGGCCAATAAATCGTTATAAAGCTTTAACACATCCGGAAATTCAACCGGACAAAGAAAAACTGCTAGAAGAGTTCAAGACGCCGAGCCCTCCTCAGTTGCACTCAGATGATATGCCGAAAACGAGCCGGCAAGTAAGAGAAATGGCCAAACACCGAAGCCTTCCGACCAGGCGGAAGTACAGTAAGATCGCAAAGGGATTGTAAGCTTTAGAGATGAAAGTGGCCGTTCAGAATGCGCAGATTACTGGCCTCGAGGAGCAGATGGCCCAGGTGCGGCGAGGGAAGAAAAGAAAGGCGGTACCGAATCCGAACCGACGATTCATGGCTCTAGCGGAGGCTCTAGCGACTGGAGAAGCTCTTCGTGGCTCAAAGGAGGCAGAAATAGAGGTAGATGTGGATGAGGAGGTCGAGGAAGTGATTGAGGTGGGTGTCGGGTTAGAGGACGAAAGTGATGACTTTATGGTCGTAACAAAGCACTGCCAGCGCACACGGAGCGGTCGGGAAGTCAAAAAGCCACGCCGAGAGTAAACTCAAATAACTTTATAGAAACTCTCTTTAAAGCCTCGTTTATTAATTGAGAATTGGGCCTGTTTTTGCGGACATCAATATTTGGATTTTGTATGGGAAGATCTAAATTTTGGTGGTCCATTAGGTGGGGGTGCCCACTAGGTGGTCCTGGATGGTAACATAGTCTGACATCAACGAATGTCGATCTGGTAATCGCGTCATTGCTCGTAGGATATCACGTCGGGCGTTCTCAAAGATGACCAGGGCTGCCGTCAGATCAATCAACTCAGATTAGGACGTAAATCTGAACTGAACTGATAATTTGCCCTCTACATCTGATCTGATTGATTGATTGATAGATATCTGATATATAATAGGTCACGTGGAGCTATTCCCAGCCTCACGATTCTGCCCGTAGGATCTGACTGCCTTGTTGCTTAAGCATAGCCCCCCCCAGAGTAACACGCCCTCCCCTTACCCAGTTCTTCAGTAATTGGATCGACTCAATGCTCGAGAGAATGTTGCTGTGAGCTGACTATAAGCTTCGCAAGACTGAATGTTCTCTTGCAATCGGTTGACATGGCCGAGATTGCAAGGACATCCAATGCAAATCTACTCAAACGCGGGATTGCTATGATCAATCCACCAGAGTCTGGCTAAATCTATGCCGTATCAGAGCGAGAGGTAGAAAAAAGGGGTGATCTACCGTATTTACTCACGAGATTCGGAACGCCCTGTGGAGTCGACTACGGCTGATTTAGCAGCATATAATTGGCCTTTTTGGATTTAACACGGCTATAATCGACTTTTTGAGAATCTAAAAGGAATGAGCCACTTAGTACATGGCATTTGACTCCACAGGGCGTTCCGAATCTCACGAGTAAATACGGGTACCTTTAGATTCGCCTCTACCTAAGACCCCGGCAAGCAAGGGTCCAGGACCAATCAGCTCGGCTGACCCTTGTAACATCGTAGCTTTTCAGGAAGAGCCACTCTCTCCGGAGCCGGAACATACAGATGATCCGGCGGTTCTAGGGTAGCTGCTCTCCATTCAGATATATCCGATGTACAGATGCTTGTGTTTGAATTGATTGATCTGACGAAATTTCATATCTGATTTGAATTGATTGATCTGATTGATATATCTGATTGTTAATCTGATCTGACGGCAGCCCTGAAGATGACCCGCCATTGAGTTCTCTCTGGCCATAGGCCGGTAGATGCAAGAGTATCGCTGCCCAAGTCCTTGGCACTCATGCGTGGCTGATTCATCTGGTCAAAATAATTCTCCTCTCGCTCTAATACATCGCTTAGATGGGCGCGCGCCTCACAGTTCAGGCTTCGGACGTCTTTGCTCAAATCAGGCCGAGATGATTTTGCGAGTCTTGCTCCCTTCCTCGATTTTCCAGTTTCTCGAAGGACCTCGAACCATCTACTACCTTCCCGAGAAGGAAAGAACCGTTGACAGGCGACGCCCTCGATCCATGGTAACTCAGCAGACGGCTCCAGACCTGATATTGGCCTTCCTCTGTCTCG
Source organism: Fusarium oxysporum f. sp. lycopersici 4287 (assembly GCF_000149955.1). Classification (NCBI taxonomy): domain Eukaryota; kingdom Fungi; phylum Ascomycota; class Sordariomycetes; order Hypocreales; family Nectriaceae; genus Fusarium; species Fusarium oxysporum. The sequence continues at coordinate 6,768,277 of NC_030986.1, forward strand.
TGGGTTTTTCCAAAGGTGCTCCTTTGTACAATGGAGCCGCATCTTTTGGGCTTGGCGGAACATACAGCCACATTTCCGACACTTTAGTCCGTCCAATCTCGGTGCAGCAAGGCAAGAAATTGGTTCAATCGGTATGCGTGGTAGTCGAAGCTTAGCTTGGTCTTGGAGAAGATTCGGGATTGCTTTGACCTGCTCTACCAACCTGCGCCGACGCCCCAGAGCAATGTTGTTGTGTTTTGTCCTGAGGTGCGCGTTGACTTCGTTGGGTAGGGTTGCAAATCCGCATAACTTGCACACTAGAAGTTGATATTCTGGAATAATAACGAATGGGTAGATTGGGCTGGACGATTGAGACTGCTTACTAGGGTCCATTGTCCTCACTAGCAAGAAACTTGTTATACTGCAATTACGCATATGCTTCCCTATATCTCGGTCTTGGTTAAGAGGAAGATCTCTATAACCTATTTAAGAAGATTACACTGTAAATTACGCGTACTCGCGCCTTCTCATCAACTACGCGTCTTGTGATTAATTTAATTGACCCTGGTCTAAATGAAGTCTACCCCCTGCAAAATTCAAGCCTACTCCCTGTTGGGTGGGTCTAGAAATTAAATTCTACCCCCTTGTAAAAATCAATTCTACCCTGGGTTGTTTGGCATAAAACAAATGAATTTTACTTAGAATTGATTTTGGTATGGTGCACTAGGCTTCTTGTTCATCGACATCCTGCTAGGCTATTTCCCAAAGCTCACCGATGCCTCTTCTACTTGTGAACAGTCGCCCGTTCTCGGTCTCTCGAGCTACTTGTGCTTCGATGCGATCAGGCTCTGCTTTGTCCCAGTCTGAATAAGCCACTTTCTATTCTTTGGTCCATTCTCTTAGGCTCGTTGAGGTTGCGCAGCACCTCCCCATCTGCTTATAATCAAGACACCAGCTGTAGATTGCTTTTGGATATGCTAAAGGCAGGCCCATTGCTTTTCTATACTGGCGGTTACCTAGTGAGGTTCCCGGTGGCTGGGCCTTATACCAATCATCTCCTGACGTGGCGTATCTCTGGTGGATTGCTCTTGGATAATCGTACTTCAGCCGCGTTGTTGAATCTGGAACTGGATCTTGCAAGTGTAAGGATGATGATACTGACGGTCCGATAGCGGAAAAAATCATACCACATATGGAAACTGGGACGGGACCCGTCCGCCTATTAGCCGCCTATCCTGTCATGTTACCAGCACGACTGCGCACAGTAGTAGGAAAACTGAGATACCATGAATAACTATTTATTAATACTCACCCTCTATTCCTAATTAGCTATGTCCCTGAATATAAGAAAAGAGGTGGTCCTAAAACTTGCGGGGTTGGCGCGGTAAGATCATTATATGCCAAAGCTCCCATTGTTCCTACCACACTTGACATGCCTGCAAACCAAGACGAAACAAATGCTGAGGCAATATAACTCTCGTAAACAAGTAAGGGAGGGAATAGAGTGGCTCCGGCTATCGTTGTAACAGCACAAGCAGCGCCACTGACCCAGCATCCCAAAAACGCTTTCATTCCATTATCCATGACCTTGTTGTTGATATCAGGTAAAACTCCAATATCTTGGAAGATGAGTCTGTCGCGAGCCAAAGCAGGATTGAGCCAGACCAGCGGATGACCTCTGTATATATCGCCCTTAACGACCAGAGGATGGAGGCTGTCGTGGAAAATGATCGGATCGTCGATTACAAACGTTTCGAAGGACGGCACTAAGAGATGAAATATCGCATCCTTCCCATGTGTCACCGTTTCCATAAGAGTCTTCCTGTTTGACCACATGAGATTGCAAATGGTACCCAAGTCATCATGGTATCCTCCGAAGCGCGACCCAAGAGGTTGCTCGCGATTTCTCTCGGTGAATCTTGCGTGCCAGGTTGTATTGCCTGGAGTCCAGACATAGAATAAATGCATTCCGTCTTGGAAGTGAGATTTTTCGATCTCCATCAATACAAGGCGGTGAATATGAGAACCAAGACCGCCTTCGCCCCAGCCTTGGACATTTCCAATGGTTTGGATAGACAGCTCTCCTTTGATTGCGTCCAAAGCAGTGCCTATACGATTAATCGCATCAATACCCTTTTTGACAGCAAGGGTAATACCGGTGAAAGCTGCACCTGCAAATGCGTTCATGTACCGCAAGTCCGAGTTAAAGGCGCCACTGATAACGGACACATTCTTTGGGCGTACGAGATTGACGAGCCGCGGGAGTTCCTTCGAAAACTTTTCGTATGCCTCGCGCCGCTCGGCTTCGGAAGCCCGGACTGTATAGTCGGTGTAGATGGACGAAGCAGCCGCTAGCGTGGCAGGAATGCTGCCCCCGAAGTAAGGGCCAAGGATGCGAATTAATTTCTCAGCGCCATGCTTAGAAAGGATCTCCCTCGCCGCATTTGGACCCAAGCTGCTGAAATTGCCCAATCCGTCTTGAGTCATCTTCGACACTCGTCGGAGTTATTAAGCTTTGCAATACGATACTATTGACTAGATCAGTTACTATCGTGAAGAAAGGCAATAAAGGTAATTAAGGAGAGAGATGAAAAGTGTATTGAGCCTGGGGGACGCTCGCGAGGGGTTAATGCCCAACGTTGCCTAACTGAATTGAATTAATTTGATTTGATAGTGTCCTACGCGGTTGTAGTTATCTAAGAGACTATGCCCGGTTAACGGGGTCCGGCGGACAGCCGAAGCCCCGCGGATCAGTACTACTGCAACACGACATAGTCCTACATACCAAAATCAACTTTAGTAGTCACTCGATAGGGGAGCACGATAATCAGGACCGGGGGTAGAGTTGGTTTTTGCCAGGGGTAGAGTTTATTTAAGCAAGGAGTAGATTTGTAGAGTTGAATTTATGATTTGCCATGAATCTTGCCATCTAATGAGGCGCATCATACGCGATGAACGCTAGCACGCGTCGCATAAAGTAGGAGCTCGTTATCCCTTTAAGCGGCACAGCCCTTCAGGAGGTCACTTGCCCGGCGGCCAATACATGGGCACCTAGGTGCCCATGTATTGGCCGCCCATCGTCATATGTACCTTATGTAGAATTGTAGGAGGGGTAATTTTGCACTAACTAAAAATGGATGGATTTTGCCCGCGAAATTCAGTAATTGGCTGAATGGAGGCCCCATATATCCACTAGATTCTAATTGGCTGTAATACTAGGGGTCGACGACAAGGTGAACATTTTCTAAGAAGGATATCTAGACAATAAGCAATAAGAAGTAAGAAGAAAATAGATATACCAAATCTTAAGCTATTATATTTTATATTTACTTGGTGATAGTAAGTTTTATATTATATCTAATGTCTAGTTTGAGGGGGCTAATAAACGATGTTAAGAATCTGATACTGAGAATTGTATAAGAATCCGTCCGCAAACTCGGCTCGGCCTTTGTCACGATAGGAAACTGCTTTGTTAGTCCTAGCTGTTTTTGACGCTCGGCCCAGATCGTAGGGTTCTGCTAGCCTTTTGTTGCAGATCTCATGAGCCATAACGGCGTTTATACCAGAAGATTCCTCTCGAGAACGAAGGCAATACTCTCGATGATATCGTCTACTCCATTCTTGCCAAATATCCGATAAGCGGCGATACATTTCCAGAAGTTCCGGTTGGAGTCTTTCTGGAAGAGCTCGATTGATAGCATATGTTGTCAGGAGCATGCGAGGATGATGGCCAGCTCCGGCCGCAAACATGCGCATTGGATCAGCTGCACTAGCAGGGTAGTAGAAATTTGTGTTCTCAACGAGCTTTGCTTGGTACCTCTTCGCGATTGCCAAAGCAGCTTGTCTGTACAGCGATAATGTCCAAGGCGTGTTTACGCGTGTTTACACGCCTAAGTAATGCGCCCGCAGACTGTCGATCGAAATGAGAAAACATAAGTCACCATAGTATGGTCATGTGGGAATAGACAGGATATAAACAAACACGTGAGAAATAAACAGGGGGTACGCGACAATTAGGGGTACACGACAATTAGGAATAGAAGAGTAGGGCTTGCCACGGAATTGAGACGTGCGAAGCTTGTTTATCAGCATCTCCCGTGCATCTGATAGCTTGTTCTCAGGCTTTTGTAAGAAAGACCAGCCGGCCTTTCGACAATTCAGATCATCCCCGACGATATCAAGATTGAAATTCGGCTTTAAGCCCAGCATCATTTCTTCGACCTGCTCCTCGACCAGTGCTATGGCCTTATGGTAAGTCTTGCAGAAGTCGGAGAGTTTTACTTCTTTGTCATTGCCCACCACAAACGACCGGCCGTCAGGAGCCCAGGAGAGGTTACCGGGCATGCCCTCCTGTCTCACAATAGGCTTGGAAAACGCCTTCAGTTCAATGAGTTCTCCGAAAGGTGTGTAGCAGCCTCGTACAAGATATCTTTGACGGATTGCTTCGAGCCGCTCTGGTTGGGAGTGGTATTGATCTCGGGATGGCCAGTGGTACGCAAGGGTAGTGTAGCTATATAGAGGAAGAGCATACTCCAAAAAGAGTGCACGTCCAACCCACATAAGTGCCGCTAGCCCGCCTGTAGAGTTGTGAGCTGGGTAATAAGACATGGACTGTCTTTGAATCCCCATAACAGCAGTATAATATATAATAACAGAAGACGACATGTCTCCAGCGGGGTCCTGATGTGTCCAGAACATCATTGAGAGCTGGAACAAAGCTTCTGATAACTCCAGCCAAGGCCTGGATGGTAAGAGGAATTCGGACTGATACTGTGAGCTATCATCTATTCCAATGCTCGCGTCTTCTTCAAAATCTGTCTCCCCATCGCTCTCATCACTGCTTGCCTGACTTAATTCATCGTCCTCAACAGGTTGCCTGCGGGAGTGGCCTTGCTCACGACTCGGAAGTTGACTCGCAAGAAATAAGATGTAATGCATCATCTTTTCTTCTTTCAGTCCCAGTTTGAAATTGTAGAGCTGTTGACGCTGTCGTTCCTTGAATCCCAAAACCCGAAAGACGAAGCATATTAATCGCTTCCAGACGGAAATATATCTTTTTAAGCACAACACAGCTCGGAATGGATGTGGCCAAAAGTCATTTCTCGAATACGTATTGAGCCAGCAGCGAGATGTGTATGACGTGCGGGCCATTGTAGCCATCACACGATTGAACATGATATCAACACCCTGTAGTAAGATGCGAAGCTGAGCTTCGGCCTCAGCAGAGCTTTCGACCGAACTTCCCTTCCATTTGCCAAGCAGATAATGTTGGCCTTGGACGAAGTCGGGCTGTTGTGCTGTTGTGCTGATAACTTCGAGTGATCGATTACGGAATAGGTCAGGCCAGCGAGTATGTCGGAGCCATGGTGTCGTCTCGTTGGGGTCGATAACTCCGGCACGGCTATGGGGACTGCTCCCCATGTGTAATTCTGGCGTTTCCATCCCGTCTCGCAACTCAAGACTTAGTCTTCATTCACTGCAAGTTGCCTTTGGAGAACATTGAGGGCTATTCTCTCTACCAAGTTTGGACCTGTCCTAAAAGCGCGCGTCAAAGACGCGCTGTTCGCGTGGAATTCCGTAATCAAACTTTAATTATATTACATATATTACATACGTTGCGAAGCTTTGAGCTACCACCTCAAACTCTATAAGAACCGTCCAGGGTTAGGACCAGAGCACCAATGAGATGATAAAGCGCCCCTGCCATCGCTGAAAGTGGAGTCGCGGCAGTCTCGCCAAGTAGCCCCTTTCAAGTGAAAGAGGAAAACAGGGATAACGGCCCAATCAAGACGCGTCAAAGTCCTTTTTCACTTGAATTTGGAGCTCGAATAATGATGTAGGCTAAGGTGACTGCTAGAGCAAATAGAGTAAGGTTGCTTAAGCATCATCTTTGCAAAGAGTTTGGTCAGAAGTTCCAAAGATCTTATCCAACATCTCCGTAGTTGCGGAAGCAGGTAAGAGGGGTACCTCAGAGTACGATATGATCACCGGATCAGCATGGAATGCTTGTAACGGATAGTCGAACTTGTTTAGAAATGACTCTGGGAAACGAGCAGTAAATGCCCAAAGGCGTGTTAATTCACAGGTGCTCGTGGCTAACACATGAACCTGACGCGAGAGGGTTTAGTAACGGAAGCTACATTCAGGTAATAAACTGACCTGCGTGAAAGAGGCTATAGGGTCTGTTGTATGTGACAATTTCGTCCTTGAGTCTAGCTCAGGAGTGGAAGTTGATGCCTCTGTAGCGTTGTGCATTGGACAAGACCTCCGTTTCTCCTGTGCTAAAGCCACCAGGACAGCCAAAATGAAGGGATCATGTTGTTGCGTAACAGGCTGTATTTGGCGTAACTTGGCTTCGAGAATCGCTTTCACGGGCTCGTTATTAGGCCATATCTGAAACAGTCTGCGATAAGCCGTCGTGTAGACTGTGTCGACTCGAAGTGATGCGATGTGGTCAAAATCGAGATAAGCCACGACGGTGTGGGAACGTAAGAATACATCCACTTGAAGCGATACTTCCTCATGCGGGCCAAACCGGAGTAGCACAGCATCATCCTCACGGGAATTTGGACCCGTTTGGTGGCGAAAACCGTAGGCAGCCATCAGGTCTTCGATAGCCCAACACCGGAGTTTGTCGTTGTTGGAATGCGATCGTAACGATGCTAAAGCGTTTTTGATATTTCGAGATTGTGCATTTCTCTGAGTCCGCAAGCTCTTCTGTAAATTTCTATTGGTGACGTCGGTCAAAGGAACCCTCGCCACCTGGCTCTGATCAACAAATTGACAGGCGAGGAAATCAAGGTGCTGTGAAGTCCATCGCAACGGATGAACGTACAGACGTTGTCGGTGCCATCGAATCAGATCTTGTAGAGACAATGTCGAGGGTCTTAGGTTTAAGAAAGACGTGACATGCTCTTCACCCGCATTATCATTCCCCTTGGGAACTTGAGATGGCACTTGGAAGCCGCGTGGAATTCGTGGGCGGTCGTTGCAGGAAGCATGTCTTTGTTTTGGAGGATTTGGAAGAGAGCATTCGGCTTTTCTCTTCCTCGTTTGGGTAAACGAGAGCGCGTCTACACTATCCGGTAGATGAACATCCTTCTTCGCGGGGATAGTAGAGCCCGTAGCGGTCTGACGTTGTGTTGATCGTGTCGGCACTGCCATATTTGAACAAGGATGAAGACGCGTCCGAATGCGCGACAGGCTTGCAAAGGCTAAAAATATCGCTTCTGTCACAAGCGGGGCGATGCATTAGTCAGTGAGCCTTCGATGTCTTACCAATTTTGTGATTGGCCAGGCTAACTCCAACGACGTGCGGGGTCCTGGTCGTGCTGTACTGTTCGTCCTCGCAAGGAAGAAAAAGTAAGGCTTTTTTGATACTTTCTTGTACACTCGATTTAGTAAATATAGCTGCGGTGCACAAGAGCCCTATAATCATAGCTTTACGAACTTTATAGTCACCGATCGCTTAATCATGCCGAACCATCTATACACTCCTCGCTCCCCCGAAGATCACCAAGCTATCTCTGATGCACATGGGGGATTGCGTGTGTTTTGGCAACTTAAGCCTGATGAGCTTCGAAGCTCTGCAAGTAAGTGGAATGTTCGGCATCTTATCGCTTATCGTCTCTTAATAAATCCTTTGGAATGGAAGACGTTGCCATGTCTCAATGATCATAACGAGTCCTGCTCTCTTTGCAATCCGGGGCTTACTCATCAAAACCTTGATTGGCAAATCGCGCAGTCTCTCGTGGGTTCCAATCCGAATGGCATAACAGCCAAATCCGATAGCGAGCTCTTGAGCTTGCCGCTTGGTCAGTTCTGGGTAGATCTCGCTCGTGCGATTCGGCACGACCGAGATGTCGAACCAAGACTACACCCTCATCGGGATAGAAGAACGGTACAAAAAGAAGGATACCAGAACTCGTCAACTGTAATTCACGGCTCGTCCTCGCCTACGATACCTTCCTCATCGGAATATGAATTCGAGATGGGTTTAGAAAGAGAGGACATAGACAAGGATGAACACGACGAACGGCGGACAAGACCCGAAGAAGTCACTATCAGACTTGTGATAAGTTTTTTAGAACACGCACTTCTCCGATGTCTGCTCCAACATAATTTGCGCGACACAGAGGTACGGCCCAGAGTCGAGCGCAGAAAGGTTGAATACAGGCTCGGCAATCTCATTACCATTAAAGCCGAAGACGATGGGGGAATATGCAAAATGCGAAAAAGATATGGATTCTGGGAGGTAGAGCATCCTTATCACGCTTTGCTCGAAGCAAAGAGGGTCTTCAAAGATATTGAGTTCAATGAGAAGGAGAACAAGCACATCCCCGTGCTCTCAAACGAATATCTAGCGCAGTATCTCGGCGAGGCTATTATCACATGGGGAAGTAATCAACAACTCTTGGGAAACGGGTACTCCCTCTCCCCTAGATTACTCCGAAGGTTCTACTACTGATGAACATTTGTGTCGTACAGGATATTTGTCATTGCTGCCGTTGGGACTTTTATCCGATTCATTCGTTACGAATTCGGTCGCAACTATGCTGAATATCTCAATGCGATGACGCTGAGTGGACAACTGGATATTATATCTGATCCAGGAAAAGACACATTTGTGCATATGCATGGAACCAGATGGTTCAATGTTCAATCTGGCGAGGGAAGACGATGTGCACTTTGTTGTCTTCTCGCTTTGCACCGGTGGTTTGACTCTGGAGTGGAGGACGATAGCGATTTTGATACCGATGCTATGGAGTCGGTTAATGGAGGCTGACGCGCCATTTTGATTTGATGCTGGTTGATCTCTTCGTACATTTGAGCCAATAGAAATCTATAGACGGAGGGCCTCATCATGAGAATCGCTCATCTTGAATGATCAGCCCCACTAACTGTATAGCCTCACAATGGCTTCACTCCCACTACGTCATCGGTTATTTCAGCTGCATAGGCTTGAGAATCTGAGCTGCATTGGGGGCGGCTTCCCAATGATCAAGAAAGCCACAATTTGCCATGGAGGTCACAAAAACACAAGCTTATTGAAGCGGGTATTACTGGCGAGAATGGCCCAATTTACATGTAACGAATGGTAGCTCTAGCTGTGCTTTGACTTCGCATGGGCTAGTAAGACCTTTTCGCCGATAGAGCGAAGACCGCAGTTTTTACCGGCCGAACCCTTATATACCGTATGGTTTAGGTGAGGCGGCGAGCCGTTTGGTCACAGTGCAAGTGTCTTTGGGTTTGAAAGATTGAGAGAATAGATTAGTAGCTTTAAACCACGGCGGGCAGACTTAGGTATATGATGCTTATCGCCTAGGTGACGCGGCGTGCGCGTAGGGTTAATGGCGAAGCCATATTTGATGCAAATTATTGCTGGCTCTGGCGAATTGTAGTACAAGCCGAACTCTCGAGCTTTTAGAGCTGACACGGCCGCAATGTGATAATAGCATCCGTGTATGTCGCGAGACCTGTCATATTGATAAAGTTGAGAAGGCACCAAGAGGATCGGATACCCTCAAAGAAGTCACATTTAGCCAAGAACAAAGGGAGAGATTGATCGTTGCTCTCTTTCTATCGACATAACGGAAATTACTACACGCTCTGAAGTCTAAGAGCGCGGTCGTCTACATGGTTGGCACGGGCCTTCGTGGAAGAAACGCGGCGCATTTCGCGTTCTCGGTTTTACAGGCCCAAATGGAAATGCGGCGCATTTCCAGAGGGGAAATTCGGGGTAAGAAAATGGAGATTCTGATTGGTGCAGAAGTGGAAATGCGGCGCATTTCTGGTCTACATGCTTGAGTAGGGTAGTAGTGAAGGTCAAAGTAGCTTTTCAGATATTGCGATATCCAATTGAGTAGATTTGAACTAGAGATGAACATTTTCGATTTGTTTTTGAAACCCATGTCCACTCTCCCCAATGGCTACTACTACTTCCTACTGCAACGTTGCCAACCACGCGTTAGTATGTCGAAGGAAAAAGACATAAAGAACCCCCATCACCAACTATAATACTCCCGTTTAGATATCCTCCGGCAGCACCAGCCATATAGAGTATCACCCCCGCCATGTCCCCCTCGCCTCCACCCCTCGTGATAGGAATGATATCCCGCGAGAATGACCCATCCACTAGACCCTTCCCCTCAACACCTTGTGATTTGTAAAATGACGATGTCATATCAGTGTAATATAAGCCTGGAGCAATCCCGTTGACACGAATGTTATCCTGAACGAGGTTTGTGGCGAGAAGCTTAACCATATGGTTTACGGCCGCCTTAGACAAGTGATACGCAATATTCTCGGTAGTCGGTACGAAGCGGCTAAAGCCTGCTACCGAACTGGTAATAATGATCTGGGGCCTGGGAGGGGATATAGTGCTTTGGTCAGAGGCTGATCGCTTTCTGTTCGCAGCCTCAAGCATTGGCAGGAAGGCCAAGATGGTGTAAAACGCTCCAGTGACATTAACGTGAGCAACATTTGTGAAGTCCTCCATAGACATTGACCATAGGAAATCGCGGAGTTCAGAAAAACTAGGCAAAGATCCATCTGGCCTAGGCTCGGAACTTTTGTAGGGTCGCCCAGTTGTCCCGCTGTTCGCGACCAGCAGGTCAACGTGATCCGTCTGTGAGGCAACAAAGCTGTAGGCGGCTTGGAGAGACTCGCTAGACGTCACGTCTCCCACGACAGGAATAATGGAACCGCTAGGAGCGGAAGCGGCTGTCTCTTGAAGACGCTCCTCTCGTCGGCCGATGATAAAGACCTTGGAGGCGCCGTTGGCGGCGAGGGCGTGTGCCATCATGCGACCGATACCTAAGACTATCAGTCCCTAATTCAAACCCTAATAACGTTATGTATTCCATTCTACTGTCCTTAGAATATAGGAGATGAGGGGAAATGACGGAAACAGATTCACTATTTCAGTTCCTCCTTTGCAACTAAATAGCGGTATTCAAGCCGGCATATAATCTTGCGGATAAACAGAATTCCCAAACTTACCACTTCCACCTCCAGTAATAACTGCTACTAGCCCCTTTACTGAGAATAGTTTCGAAATTTCGAGATTCTCCATAGTTAATAAGGAGGGTTTTTAATGCAATAAGCACCTTAGAGCTTGGGGACTTAGAAAGGCAGACTAAAATCGAGATAGATGATTTAATACTTTCTTCGTTCTAAGGGATAATAAAGTATGAAAGTGTGTCCCGTTAAAATATAAGGTTGAGGAAGATCCACGGATCAAAACTGTTTTATAAATGAGACAGTTCTCACGGGTGAATAGCTCTAGCTTAGAATTGCTAGGCCCTCACCCGGCTTTGCCATCTTAGTTAGAGCCTTTTGCATCGGGCGAAGCAGCCATCAACTCTTCATATGTCATAATGAAATACTTACGGAATATACTAGTTAGTGGGGCTTCAGTAGAATGATAGACCGTTATCACATGTTTCGAGTTTTGAAAACCATTTATGTTACTTCTCATGGTATGAGCTTCCATGACCTACTTATTAACACCGAACTATAAAAGAACTCCGTGGATGACTCTCGGGAAGTTTCATGCTACTAAATCCATTCGCGTCACAAAATGGTAAGTGGAGTTAGTGACATGCAGCTTATGCAAATGTAGCGTCATACGCAAAAGCTAGTTTTGGACTTCTCTTCCTCCTCGTAAACATCTGTTTTTTTAGTTGCTCCCCGGCTCGGAATATTGTTGAAACCAAGCCGAGCCGTTGAATCTATCCCCGCTCCTGCCAAAAGGCCTCAACTTTGTCTCTACGACTTTCACCAACGCGTAACAACACCCAAAAAGGGACAAACGATGCTTTATAACATAGATCTACTTAAGCATGTTAATATGAAATGGAACGCGCTCCTTGTTATAGACTAATAGCAATTCATACTCTTCCACACCTTATTAAGCTCTCTGATAATCCTGTTATGATAGAGAGAGCTTGCAACTAATTTAAGGTTTTGTGCTTATACTTATCCTCGCACGCATGTCGGCCAATATGAATGAATAGCCCCATACTCATTAGTCAGGCGACGCGACAATAGCAACATGGCTGAATATGCCTTGGCTTACCGGCATGTGCGGGTTAAGTGAAACTTCCCACTCTAGGCCATCACCTGCCAGCAACATCCGATTAGTAGGTGTCGCAGGATAGGCATGATCTTCATGGCCTCAGGAAACAACTGCGTTACTAATCTAGCTATATGCTTTATTTAACTCTGTGGGATGGAGTACCCCACACTCAGAACAATCAATCAACACATTTTGCTGCTGCTCATCACATTCACTTTAACCCTTTAAGCACGCTCAGTGCGACAGTAGGACAGTAGGACTAGGGTGTGACAAGAAGATTCAGAGATGTTATGCGTGCACGGACCAGTATCAATGGTAATTCGACGAAATACAAAGGACACGACGCGTGCACGGGCCAGATTTGTTGTATTTCGTCGAATTACCACCACGACTGCGTACAGTAGGCTGAGCCTGTCCCCCGTGAGATGGGTAAGGATAAACAATTTTCAGACGCCACGCAAATCGGAGTAATACGAGCTTCCGAGACATGTCCATCACATGCATCATAGCAAAGAGCGCTATCCCTACCATCTACCGCCAAGTTTAACTTTTCGCGATCGAGAGATTTATTCTCAAGAGCTCACCCAGATCGAAGATATGTTGATGCAACAGAGAGGCTTTGCAGAGTTTGGAGAGATTCGCAAGATGATATATGAGTATTTGATGTCTCTTCAACGACCGATCCAAAGGATAGGATATTAGAACAATTACAATGCCACGGAAAAGTCCACCTAATACTGGAGCAGTGACGAGCGATTAGGGTATTTCAATGATATTATGTGTGTCTGCGCGGTCTCTTTCCAGTTCACTGCTTCTCATACTGTTTTACTCAATCACTCACTCTCCGGAGTGCAGACAGAAGCCTTCTAATCTCTCCCATCGTTGTCCTCTCCTTTTGGCCTAGCCACTGACATCCTTCTTGCTCCAAATGCTTCAGCATCGTCTTCCACGCTGGTGACTGGCACGTTCGTCTGTCCAGGCGGTCATCTGGCCGCGGTCCGTCCTCTATATTGAGCCACTCATTGTCCACGTCATTGAGGTCCTGGGCTATCTCCACGGCCAAGACCTCGCGGTCAGGCCTTCCCGTCCGCCACCCCATGAACGCCTTGTCGAGAATGAGGACTTTGCTGTAGTGCCCGATAGCCTCTATACGACCCTTAATGTCCACATCTGGCGGCAACATGTTCATGCTGATCGTACCCCTACTGATGAAATCTTTCGTCTCATCACCCGAAATCGCCGACCGCACCAAGATGGATGTCCACCAGAGCAGCGGGTTCTTCCGCGCCGTCACAGACTCATCGGTTATGAGTTTGGTGAGGAACCCCTGGATCGCGTCCTTTGGGTCATCGTCGTCCGCGAAAAAATCCGAGCCCGGCGCCACTGCCAGACTGATATCGACAATATCTTCTTCCAGCTCTTCGTCTAATTGCAATCCCATATCCTCTAGGCTCTCTCTGCCATTGTCGATAGTCCATACCAGGAAGCATATCATGCTTGTCCACATAGACTGGTATCTCCTCCTCTTGTCCAAGTCCCAGATGGCCGCGAGCGATTCGAATGGTCTGGCATCAGGCCCTTCTGCGGCCCGATTGATCGTCCGTCGTGCCTTCACAGGCCAGCGCTCAGACAACCCTTCAAGCCCATCCATTTTTTCCCAAAATGCTCCCTTGATCGCTTCACGCTTCTTAGCAGCCGGGCCTTGGACGAATCGGCGGGATGCACCAGAACCCGTGATTTTCGTTTTTGTGGCCTTGAGGAACTGCTCCCAGTTCTGGACAATCGCAACCCACATGTCCTGGTCTTTTCCTGGCGCAAGGAAACCAACGGACTGGAGCCACTCTTCACAAAGGGGCCGCTCCTCGTCTTTGATAGGTGAAACGTTATCGGACACGTCTAGCAGTATCCGTGTCGGTCGAGCTGCGGCCATGGTGTCGGATTAACCCTTGCTTTTGCTGCTACCTTTTAATGCTCTTTTATCTTAACTTTAGGGCAGAAGACTAAAAGGCAGAAGATAGTAATAAATGGATGGTTAGAGCGGAAAGTGGGAGTGGTGGAGCAGTAAAGTGAAAGGAAGGAGCGCACAGATAAAAAATGGATAAACAAGAGGTTGTTTTTGTTGAACCTGGTTACCGTTCCATTGTGCACGGACAGAAAGTGTAGAATCAAGGTGATTTTTTGGGAAAACGTCGGAAAATCTCGGGTTTGTCTGGGTTGGCACGGCTTAGCTTTTTGGAAAGCTGCGCTAGGCCCTATATGGATTAGCGGCGATACGCTTCTGAAAATGGATGGATCTTGACCACAAAATTCATGATTGGCTGAGTGACGGCCCCACATATCCAAAAACGGCCATATTTTGACCACTAAATTCTGATTGGCTGCAAAGCTTGGGGCAGACGACGTGGTCAGCAACTTCCAAGACAAATATACCAACAACAAGCTAGAAGGTCTTATAAAAATATAAATAAGTTGAGTCTAAAGGCTATAGTGTATGTATTTGTATAATGGTAATAGGTTTTATACTACATTTAGTGTCCAGTCTGAGTGGGGAAAAAATCGATGTCTGATCTGCTCTATCTGGTTCAGACTAGAGCTCGATTTCGCGGAGCGAAGAAAACCGAAAGCCTCGTCAGGGGGTTTATATTCGCTCGGTGCCGGAAAAGTCATGATTCAAAGAGCCAGCAAAAATGGGGATAGGCGGACTGTTAAATCAAGCTAACGTACGAGTTGAAACGAGAATTGGTCATATACTGAGGATTTGTACGAGTTTTATAGTCCGCTCCTTGACGTAGCTCTTTACTCAAACCCCCAGTATCACCGAAGGGGGCCTGCCCGTATTCCGCAGTGTGCCATCTCATGTCAATACAGGATGCTAGACCAATAACGAATTGCTACCTCAAGCTGCCCCTTAACATAAATTTGACATCAATTCTTCGATTAACTGATAAGCCTATGTAACGATGGCAAGGTACGTTGCAATCATGATTTCGCTTGAACTAGAACTAATGCTCACAACTTCAATGCGTTCATTCGATACAGCATAAAAGACTACTGCAGTAGTCAAGTATCATGGAACGAGGTGTTTCATGACTGATGTAACGTCTGGGGATGCCGTAAGGCGTAAAGCGTCCCATTCGAGGCGTGAGACGTACCAAACCAATGCTGCTTGCTTACGTGACGCTGCGTGATTAGGTCCGGTTGCAGGTTAGCCGATGTTACAATGGCTGGCATTGATGCGGGCGCCTCGAATATAGCAGGTCCATTTCGAACGTAGCTTCCCATTTTAAGCCTCTTCGTACGTTCTACGTCACAATGTCAGCTTCATCCCCAAAAGCCTGCCCAAACCTGTCCACACTAGCTTGCCAGCCTCGTTCCATGAACTGAGACATGAACATCGGAGATTTCATCGCCTTATAAGCCCCCTCTTTCTCCTTCATGACCTCGGCTCTCTCGGCCTCAAGCTGATCGAGCCACCTGTTCACCGACTGAATCTCACTTTCGGTCTTGGAAAGTTCGGCTGAACTCTTACGCAACTGACTGTTGACGATAATATACACCTTTTGGTATTCAATGACAGTCTTTTTTCGCTCGTCTAGGAATGCACGAAGTTTGTTGTCTCCTGGGTGTTTCTTATAGACACCTTCCAAGTCTCTGACGATTTCTTCCTCGGTGGCTGTTGATTCCTCGACATCGATGAGACATTCCTGGGCCTTTTCCAGGTCTTTCGCTAGCTTATCTTTGCTAGAATAGAGACTGCGCCTAACAGCGCCAAGTCCGCGGTGTTCATCGTTAATAGATGTTAGGAGCTGCTCGAGCCTCTCGATTTGTGGCTTTAAACTAGTCAAGGCGGCCTTCAGGCTTTCTGTGAACTCATTTCCAGAGGGCTGTAGAATAGTTAGCTTATAAGAGGTAAAGCTATGTTTGGATCATCCTTACTAGACGTGCATTCCAATCTATGGACCCAGAGGTTTCGGACAGTTGAGATTGGCTGCGAGCTTACTTGTGGTTGGTCTAAATGTAGATTTAGGCTGGCCGCATCATCGGGTGGCTTGTCGACTTGGATCTCAATGGTCATATTTTTTGACGGGTGATCTTGTTGTAGGAAAGTACAATTTTGGTTTCCCACGGTCATCCTGTGGTCTTGACTTTGCTTATCACCCTCATCTACACGCCGATTCTCAGGAAGGCCTAACGCTATGATCTCATCCGCGGGTTCAGAGTTTGTGACGTTACGATTGAGAGACGGCCTACCGCGTTTGCGCGCTGATGATAGATTCGGAGTCATAATAAGTGATTAAGAATATCTCCAAATTAAATTTGCCCATAAAGGCGGATGAGACTCTGTGTGGCGAAAATGAGCTGGTAAGAATCAATACTGTAATATATTTACATTGAATTAGGTAAATAGTGACACGGTTTACCTACGTCACGTGCTTAGATGAGTTTCCTAGCGCGCCAGAACAAGACTGGCGGCACTGGAAGCACCGCGTTATCCATCTTAGTGCACTCAACTGACTGTTAAAAACACCTGGGCTACGCTTCTTTCATAAGCTTAAGAAAAAATGTGCTTATCTTGGATGATTCCTTTTCCTTGTCTAATACTCTCGGTTTGTTAACCTAAAATAATTTCTACTATTTACTGCGTTTGCTGAACGCCAAACATGCCCCATAATCATATCTCTAGCGCTCTGGAGAACCCGTGTTAGTCTGCTATGATACCTCTTGTATGAACCAACACGTCTCCGTGTCCAACGACACCACGACTAACAGCACTTTATAAGAGCACAACAAATCTTCCGGCAGATGAGGTTCAACCTCGACTAGATTATAGACCGAGATGACGAGCCTGAGCCCGAGTCCGAGGCTGAACAAGTTCTCCTCCCGTCATCTCCACGCGATGTTACTGCATATGTAGAGCTTCAGGCTCAACAACGATGCCGTGCCAGATCCACCGAACTTGCACTCAACTTACTGACCCATTGGTCTCAATCATCAAGTCCATATTCATGTTAATGTGCCGAGCCGGAAAGCACTTACACTCTCTAGGAATACGTCGAACACATCAGTCGTTCTCTCCCTCCCTGATGTCGAAAGGGCTCCACATAGTGCTAAATTACACAGCATCTGGCCCGTGTGTGCATCGAGCTTCTTCAAAATTTGTGCAAGATCAATTTTGACCCCTTTCATCCAATCCCTTTGGATCAAACCTCTGTTGGTACCTCGAAGCTGCTCCCTCGTTCTCAAAAGGATTCTGATTGCGTAAGTAATGCGCCTGCAGACTGTCGATCGAAATGAGAAAACATAAGTCACCATAGTATGGCCACATGGGAATAGACGGGAGATAAACAAACACGTGAGAAATAAACAGGGGTAGTCGACAATTAGGGGTACACGACAATTAGGAATAGAAGAGTAGGGATGTTATGTTTATCTCTCAGATGATTGGTAGGATGGGACCCATTGGGGGAGATAGCGTGTTTGCAGTTGTCATCAAAGCAGATTAGTAGTCGCGCCTCAGGATGAACCCATAAGGAGAGCGACTCAAGAAATTCATAAGGCGATTGTTGTACCCCTGCAGTTGGGGCGATAGGTGACGATTCCATTGTATTGGCCCTTTTTGTGCTGTTATATACTGTTATTGCTTCTATATTATATCCTTTTATCATACAATATCTTGAGCCTGGAGCAGTAGGCGAAAGGGTAGAACGAGGTAGGAATGGAATAAAAGTGGGAAGTCAGAAGCACGGATAAAAAGGAGGTAAACAACAGGTTACTTTTATTGAACTTGGTTACCATATCAATGTGCACGACAAAAAGTATAGAAGCTACAGGTGATTTTACGGCAAAACGCCGGGGAAATTTGTAGTCGCCTAGGTTGGCACGGACAAAAATTAGACAATGCGGCGCGATTTGAATGAACATTCGTACAGTAGGCTGGTAAGCTAGATTTAAGCTTGCCTCGATGTAATGAATTGATGCATCTACTGAAAATGCATTTTATCGACAAAAACCTATGGGTGACCTGAATCCGTTTGGGTTAAATGGATTCAGGTCGTCTGTTCATTAGCGCCTTTTTTTTTACTATGGGAGTGCAAATGGATTCAGAGCTGTATCCGCCTCGCAGCTAGGATAGCGCCTTTTTATTTTGTATAGGTTTTTCTATGAACTCTACTACAATTCATTGCACCCATCGCGGGAAGACTGGGTGGCTGGTTGATACAATCTAACGCTGACGGGTGCACCCCACTAGTACTCTCCACATAAGTGATATTTCCGAGATCCCCGAGAGACTTCAATACTAATTTCGATTTTCCCCTCTCACAAGATCTGCAAGTCTTAAGACAATAATTAGCTTGTGCCATATCAGGAAGCTGCAAAAAACAAGAATAAAAGTAGCAGATAAAGATTTACAAGACATTCAGACCTAATACCGTAATGTCTACCTAATTACCTAACGGGCTTTTCACTTCGCATGAGAACTGCAGGATGTGGCGCCAAAAGTTGTGAAGCCCAGACTCTCACAAAGCCATTCCCAACTAAAGTTTGTCATCTTTTGCTCGTGCGGTTCCCGGACCATAAGCACGGCAAGAGATTACTACAATTTGCCGAAGTGGATGAGCTGGAAATCTAGGCAGACTAGAAATGTCAAAGGTCCTCAAGCAGGTTGTTGTATCAAAGGCGAGACAAACAACTAGGGAAAGTAGTATACATGCCAGCTAGATTGGAATTGGAGCTTTGATAATGGAGACTGGCGAATTTCGCAGAAGATTCCGGTAAGGAGGAGACAATCCCATGAGTATCTAATTAATCTACTCGGTGTGTTATTTGTTGCCGTTCGGGTACGTAGAGTTCCTCGCACTTTGTTAGTTTTTCAGCCGTATCTACATTGGAACTCGTAAAGGTGGACTGGGATAACTGTAAGATCTGCACGGCCTCGTGCCACATCTTTGACTGAAGTAGAATAGGGTGGCGCATGCACTGGCGTAGAGATTATGAAATAGCAACGCCTCTTACCTCCACTTACGTTCTGTAACATGCTACTCGGCTGAAGGCCTCAATCTCAACGGCAGGCTCACCCTCTATCGCAACGCTCAAACTCGATACGCCTGACGGCTTTCCAAACAAGGATTGAGCGAGATCAGGTTTGGCTGTATCTCTCAAATATAAATACCGCCTTTCTCTCCGTCTCATGATTTTTAGCAGCACCATCATTCATCTATTCAAACTTCACATTTACCTGACCTTCAACCACAAAATTCTGCTCCAATACAAATTTCCATATCCGGAACACACATAGCCGCCATGAAGTTCAACCTAGCAACTGTTGGATTCCTCCTCCTCGGCTCTACCATTGCCTCCCCTCAGCCACTTTCCGAGCCTGACATTGAGGGTATGTTTACTCACTCAAATAATACTTGTATATGCAGCTAATATCTAATAGTCCGAGGCCAGAAGTCCTGCTCAAGCTGCACGGACATTAAAACCTGTTACAACACACATGGCTGCTACTGGGAGCCAAAGTACGAGTGTGTTGACAAGAAGGATGCGCCTGGTCCAGGAAACCGATGTTCTGCGCCAAGCAGAGCGCACAACAAGGAACATTGTGAGAAGCATAAGTTTTGCAAATGGCACTGCCCCGATCCACGAAAGGGCACGTGCAAGAACCGATCCTATTAAGTATCAATTACAAAGTGGCAGGGGAGCCGTGACCAAACAATCCTTTGATAACCCATGTTGTCTATGCATGGGAGCCAAATTTCGACAGAGTCTTATGTACTGGGGAATCTCTGGTTCCATTACCTTCATTATATTTAGCTTAAAACAACCCTGAGTCATTACCGTCAAGGTAGGATAATTCAATATGAAATGAAATTGGCACATACATAAACGGGAAATGCAGCTGCTATATTCGTTGTCAATGGCCAAGAAGGGCTTCGACTAAGGCGTATGGGTCGATAGAAAGAACATTGGAGTCCTAGGATGCGGAGTCCGGGACAAAAAATCGGATGTCACCCATATTGTTTGACGATAGAAAGAGTAATATAAGGTGATTGAGAGTATTGAAGAAATTTAGCAAGTGGCCAGGCGAAGAACACGTTACTGTGTGTCGTGAACAAAATGTCAAGAAGTGCCATTGCAAAGGGTTTTATACCTTTCATCAACACACGACTTGCAATATTACTTGGTTTTTGGTCGTTCTCGCACTTCTGGGGATGATTCACGACTGCGTCAACATCAACCTAAATCTGCACACTTCTACCACCGTCGTCAAGTTCCGTAACGGTCTCGCATCATCGACTGCAGATGCCCTTTGCGGGGAAACTTTCAAATCGTGGCATACATTTCCGGTCAAGAAGGTAAACTTTGCTTATGCTGAAGTCTGGGCCCAACTATGTTACCTTGGGAACAATGTCATCGTTACGACGTGTGCTTCCACAAGGTAAAACCATCCTATCAGTGTTGACGCAGAGTTGATGTTAGATGAAGGTTTGATATTCAGCCCAATGCTGGGAGTGGCATAATTAACTTTAGATGTTGCGCGCAACATGTGGACCTAACATTGGTAGTCTAATAAAGTTTCGTAACAGACCCGGCGGATAGCAGCGGATATGTGCTCCCAACAAATTCGGATCTGCATTTGCGAAGCTTAATGCAGAGTATCATGAGTAAACTACAACATCAGACGGAAGTTGAATTAACTGGCCCAGTTTCAACGTGCGCATTGGTTCTGACCCAATAAGTCCTTGAAGTATCAGATCTATGACGTGCTTTTATACTTCAGAACCCTGGGGGGCGCGTTAAGAAGTTGGTCAGTCAAGAGATGGTAAAGGGCACTTTGTGTGAATTGGCTTCTAGCGTCAAGCTTAGGTGCGATAGCCGAAGCAAAGCATGAGATCCCTCACAGAACTATTGGAGTGTGGATTGCTACAGGGCGGGTAATATTGGAGGCAGTGGAGATAAAATGTGCCAAGGACGAGGCTTTTCTCGAGCGTCTCGAGCAAGTGACATGGCGCTTTTGACTTTGCGTTGAGGCATGATAAATACTTCCGTAAGAAGTGACGCAGAACCGCATCAGCGCCGTTACAGGGATTGTTTACTCCGCATTGAATGCCTTTATGGACACAGTAGAAACCGGACTAGTTGCGTCAGGCAGATGCTAAACTCACCAGAGAACACATTCAAACCATGCAATGGCTAGATAGATAGGGCACGTTGGCCTAGAGCAACTTCTTCCTAATAGAGCCCCACCCTCTTTCATACAGATAGAGAATCCAGGTACGGCAAATGGCAAGCTCACGGGCATAAGGGAGGACGCTGATCCCCGGAAAACTCATCAAGGACTAAGCCATTTTTAGCGACACCATCATGGTGTCGTAAGAGACATTCATTGACAGCGACATGTTGACAAGTGGATTTGATCCCCGCTTTCTCGCTACTTCAGTAATTGTAGTTTACCATGTCCTGGACTGAAGTCTATCTTCAATTGTGGAAAGCCTACTGTCCCAGTTACCACTGGTAATGGCCCCAAAACCACGTTTTGTGGCCCGTGCACACGGCCTACTTCCAGGGGTGGTCAATAGGCGGACAGGTACCCGTCCTTCTAAAATGGGTCGGCCCGTTCTACTGGTGAAGACGAGACCGGCTAACCGGAGACCGAGCTACCAGTCAGAGAGTTGTCTTAGCACTATAACTTACATAAGTTATAGCTATTAAGCGATGACTAAGCTATATCTTTTTTTTTGGCTCCCACTGGAACGGCGCCCGTGCCTAGTGACCTTTCTGTAAGAAACTGAATATGCATAGACAAGTCGGTGGAGTTTGCTGAACGGTCCAGGCATACAAAATGGTTACATTACTTCGTATCGCAAGCCACAATGACGAATTTTCGAATCACCCTATCCTTCTATTGTAAATTGTCGTGTACCCCAAATTGTCGTCTAACCCCACCCCCCGCGGCTCAGTTTCATGTGACTGTATATCTCCCCGATCTATTGCCATATTGAACGAACCTTATTCTCACAACATTCGCTATTCTCACGTGGGCAGAATCAAAAAAGGAAACATGCAAGAAACTGCAAGATGTACTCAGCATTGCGGAGAAGTAGCTGTTCCTTATGCACTTCTTGCTGGCTTAATGGCCTCCAAGCGGTCTGTTGACGACTGATTTGTAGGATTCGACGTTTCGAGTTGAACGTTGACGCCAAGCCTTCCCCTGAGCCTTGCAATATGGCACATAGAAGAAAATATACCTGCTCGCAGTGACCGGGAATAAAGAACGGAACAGTTGAACTGAATCAAGATCAATGCGATTCCCTCGCAGCGTATTTTAGTTGAAGACAGGAATTCTTCTATGATGACTTGATGGAGGGGAATGCGACAGTAAGAGTTGTTGGGGATGCTGATATCTTCACCCCATAGGAGAGAGTGTGTTCCTAATGTTTATGGCAGTTCCCCCCACTTTAGCCTCATTTCCCCAACGACCTGATGTGGTCGATTTCCGAAGGAGTGGGATATAGACCGCACAAGGATTCCCTTTCTCCCGGAAGAGATAAGCGTCACTGAAGAATCATATGGCATTCAACCATGAATATCACATTAGAGCGTTTGAAGACGTGATTATCCTGGCCTCGTGACCAGGTTTTAGTAAGACTTAAATGTAACTTACTCTAACATGGATTTAGAAACATTTCAAACGGCCGCTATGCTCCCTTATTCAGTGGCCTCTGCCCGGCCAGTTCTAATATCACCGCTTACTAGACGCGGATCGGGGCTATCTATCAATATAGCACTTCGAGGGCTTCGAGACTCATTCTGGGAATTTTAATGACAGTGGTTGTCGTTAGCACTTAATATCAGAAAGAAGGAAACATCGTACTGTCATCATCATCTCAGGATCCCCATTCATTCGGATATACAAGTTTCTGAACGGACCAAGAAACAGCATAGGCTCTCTTCCACTGTGCCGCCTCCTCCTTACTAGCAGGTGCCTTATTCTTCCGTGCGTTCTCATTCCTGGGTTTGACGTATTCGCTGGATGGAGTCGAAGGATGTGGCAGCAAATCATCCATAGGCATCCCAGCATCTGCCGTCTAGTACCACATCCAGGGTCAGCGTGGAAACGACTCAATTGCGCCTAGGAAGACCACACCAGACAGAAGTCGCACCGGGTACCAAACATCGATACAATATTAGGGCACTTGACAGAGCCCTCTTCGTGGTCAATACTCTAGACTTGAGCCAGGAATGGAAGCTTACATAGTAATGCGCACAGGGGCTGGTCATCTTAAGGAAAATACCATCGATCAAAGATAGATTAGTTGTATGTTGGCTCCCCAACGGTACGAAGATGAAAGGTGTAAAAAGGATTAGAAAGAATGAGGTCAAAAATCCGCAGGGCCAGGAGGTTGAACCTTTCTAACGCAGCCTTCAGCGCAACACGGCTGCAGGGATAAAATACCATCTATAAGTTAATCAACGACCCAGCAGCTGGAGTAGATGTCATTCTGATGGCAAAATTCGCCAGCCCGTGCTGTCACGTGTGCGATTGGTTTGGCTGTATCTGGTAGGCAATTTCAAGCGTTCAGCTATTTGATATGGTAGGCGCTGGTTTCAGAAAGTTTGCCATTGCCATGTCATATCGTTGGAAAGCGGTATGAGTGACACCTTGGTGACCAAATCGTGCATGTGGAAAGTCCAATGCATCCTGGCTCATACTTGGTTAGCAACAGGTAGGTGGCTCAAGAGGCTTACATGCTAAATTCATCCATTACTGCGCAGCCGATACCGCATTATGCCTACTATGCGAGTCCCGATACCTTCAACTAGGTCTATAATGTCGCGATTTGGTTATTCCTGGCTTATCGAGGGCATATCCAAGATCCTTGGTGGCATAGTCTAAACGTCTTTGCTTTACTGTACTATTTCTGTGATTGTTCACTCTGAAATACCTATGAGGGGCGGGCGCGCATAGACTGAGGCACGGACCGCAACGGTCATTCCGCAAAAAAATAATCTTCTCGCAGGTGAATCAACCTTATTGGTTGAGTATTCCTGAGCCATTAGGGATGCGGCTGAGGGGCCCGGGGCTACACTTTAGGAAGCCAGCGCTTACGAACTTCGTGCCAGTCCCAGCGAACATGGCTATCCAGCTGCCATAACGTTTGTGCGCAAAAGCGGGGACGACTTAATGATTGAGCTCTATGACGACAGTCAAATAGAGTCGATGAGCGACGCATCTTTAACCATGACTACCCGGGATTTGCTATAATTGATATGTCATATTTCTCGAGACATTGGAGAAGCAGTATTTATCAAATACTGTAGACCTGGGATGGTTGTGAAGGATTTGACGTTTGGTCTTCGTTTTTAGCCTCCAGACTCCAGGCCCTCGAAACAAGACCGAATGGTCGCTGGGAAAAAATTGGGTGGGGACGGGACCAAAGAGAATGTACGGGCGTTAGGTTTCACCAGTCTCCCCTCCCCTCCGTCCTAAACTCTAGTCCAGATTAGGGCTTCTACCACCATCACAATACGGTGTTAGGTCTCATTCAGTAGCACGGCAGTTTTGGCAGTCACCCATCGCTGTGTTTAGCCATGACGCCATCTTAGCTCGTATGAGGGATCTTGATAGTGAGATGCTGTTGGGCTTACCCGGGCGGCAGCATCGGCGCCAGAGTACGTACGGAAAGGGGTTGTAGATGCTCCATGGCCTCATTGACTGTAAGACCAACGGCCGTGGATGAGGTTATCTATGGATATTACTTACCATTTGATCATGGCAGATCAGAGTTACGTCGAACAGTAGGGTAGCTGTCTATCAAACCTCTGCCTTCAACCCGACGCTGCACGATATCGCTTGAAACGTTGGGGTCTGAGGTTCAGGCATCAGTAAATTGGGGCTAGCGGAGGGCAGGGGGCTTCAGCACCAGCAGCAACCTTGTATCCTCCACCTAGGATGCGACCTGTGGTATTCTGAAGCACGGCATCCAATATGAATGATACTGAAACCTACCAATCTCAGAAATGATGAAAGGCGCGGTTCGATCCAGGGTTGGGCAATTACCAAGAGAAGCAACGAAGAGACAGAAGGATTCGCTCCACTGCGCCACCCCCCTAACAAAGCAAGCTGCATTGTGGCTCTTAAACCTCGTAAGCCCTGGATTCAGGAATGAGGGTCAAAGCGGGTAACGGTGGGAAAGAGCCGAAGTCAGGAATGGCATGGTGACAATCGAGCGGGGACGGATCAGGGTTAACTGTGAGTGGTGGGGAAGCGCCGCTAGGGGTGATCAGTGCAAGAGTAGCCTTGTGGCTTCGTGCTTCATTATGTTACATATACTCCGCGTCATAGACCTGAATAGATGTCTGCAGATGATCAATAACCTCCACGGCTTTCTGGGCTGTTGTGACCACCATTCATGTTTGATGCCGTATCTGGTCAACTCGGTGTGCCTCGTCTGCATCCTAAGCATTTGCAAAAGCCTATTCTGGATGCCCGGGCCTGATCCCGCTTCCCCTTCAGGCCTTTGTTCTGGGCGCGACGACATATACATACTGTAGCAAGAACGGGACGTTAATGAGACGGAACGAGGCATGGGATGAGGTTTCAGGACCGGCACGAGCCGGAGGTATTGTGTTAAGGTCCAGTCGGTTGACTTGACCCCAGTATTGGTTTCATTCACAAGCCCGCGCGCCGCCCACCCCACCAAACCCATAACTCACACCCCAATGATGAGTCGAGCAGCCAGTTTCTGCGTATCGCCTACCCTCTATTTACCACTCACATATCTGCTACCGCTATCGAGCACAGTAGTGAAAACACGATACCCCAACAATTTTGCATGCTTACGAGCGGCATAACGCATCGTTTTTAGCTTGTGGCTCAATATTCACCCTCCTGGTTTCAGACTCCGAGCAGAATCTGCCACGCCAATTATCGCCCCTTCTCTCAAGACTTGGCAAATAGTTGACTTCGGTTTGCTGGCCTCAGCCAACTATATACTCGTCACTCCTCGACCTAATCCTATTTTCTGAACTCTCGAATTACTCGACGTCGAGTTTCTTATTTTTAGTATGTTGTAATCAGATGATGGCTTGCGTTGATTAATCCGTAAGACCTTATAATAAGTTTTCTGTCAATACCACACTCCTCTTCGTCTTCCTCCTGTTCCTTCTCAACTTGCCTAAGTCGTTGCGACTACACGTACCTAAGGTTAGAACTGTTGCCGATTGCCACAACGTATCTTATGCCAACAAAATGAGAATTTACGACTACGAACGCTGCATGCCTGCTACGGGCTCCCCTCGTTACAACAGCCATGGATATCATGTCGCATCCATCTATGGCACGAATTCCGGAACATATGGAAGAGGCACTGGTACTCGATTCGCTACTGATTGTCAAGTATTCAACAATGGCGGAGGACAGTGTATGGATCAGAACGTGAATCTGCACGATGCTGCGTTCACCTCCAATAACAAGTCTATCTCTAAAAAGCAGATATCTTCCATATGCAATTCATTTCAACAGCTGCCTTACAAGAGCTTTGGCGATAACAACCATCGATTCGCTGCTATCCCTCGAACTCAAATTCAGAATATACGCGCCGTTGGATCTTACCATAGTAGGCACCTATCCTCATCCCATACACCCAAGGCCACTGATGCCGATGCTTGGAAGCATCGCATCCCCTCCGGATACTCGCTCAAGCACTGGGAGCCTAGCGAGGAACCTATCTTACTCTTAGGCAGCGTCTTTGATGCCAACAATCTCGGGAAGTGGATTTATGACTGGACTACATATTGTCATGGTCCTAGCGCTCCTATTTCTGATATGGCCGGTGATATGTGGTTCCTCCTCATCCAACTCGCCGACAAAGTGAAACGAGCAAAGGAGACAGTGGGCCACATTTACAGTGCCGCCGACCGTGACCGAGTTGAGAAGTTCATCGAGGCCGGTTGCTGCCTTACCGAGAAGCTGCGCTCCCTTCTCAAAATCTGTGAAGTATCCATGCTTAAGGTTGCTAAGCGGAACCAAGCTGGCCTTGGCGAGAATGCTGGTGTCGAATTCGTCGAGACTCTCTTTGGCCGTGACCGAAAGCTTGACATGACGGAGAAGTTTATGCACAACGTGAGGCACTTCAACCTCCACTTTGACGACGGTTGTGAAGTGATCCTCCAGAAACCTGTCGGATGAGCGAGCAACATCGTTTCCCACGGGTCCATGTCAAATCGAATGTGCGAAGTGGGAATGAGTTGGCTGGCGGCGGCCGATTGAACGCTTTTGGTCACAGATGAGAATACCCAAATAGTAACAGCATAAGTCATCACAGCCTAAATTTCGGAAGTTAAAGTGAATATACAATAGAAAACGTAGCTACATCACTTGCCCCTCTTTGCCATGCCGGCACGTTGGGTATCAATACCTTTATTACGGAATATCCTTCCGTTATCGACAGTGGACAAGCATACACACGGTTCCTAACCTTCAGTGCCCCTCTCCCAATACGCTCTACGCCGCTAGAATATCACTATACCATGCAGTACCCACCTGCCGGTCATACCCACCTACCGGTCAGCGAAAAAGAAATTCCCCATACAAAATGTCAAACTTCACTTGCACAGTGCTTGGCCAAAATTGAAGTTATTTACATGGAACAGATTGTGTCTTACTGAGAGTTTCATGTTGTTTCGTATTGGAATGTTCATTTGTATTTTACACAAGCAATTTGGTCGCATGGCACTAATGTAAAATTTCTCAAAATGTCTCCTTCATCACCCAGCCTCCCCAAAATTTCATCAAACTTTTATCTATAGCAGCTTCCTTTAATCGCCTTGAAAATGCCTCAACAGTCTTATACAGAGAATGATGTCATTGAAGCTATACTGGATGTTACAGATAAACACCTCTCGCAGCACCAGGCCGCCCAGAAGCATGGAATGCCCCAAACCACTCTGTCTGACCGATTAAGAGGCCTACCGTCAAAGTCCGAGGTCATCCAACCTGCCCAGTTGTTATACAAATCCCAAGAGGCTAGATTAGTTACATGGATACTTCGACAAGAGGCATTGGGCTATGCTCCTTCCCACAGTCAAGTTCGCGCCACGGTAGCTGCCCTGTTGAGACAGCAGGGCCGGGAAAGGCCTATCGGTGTACACTGGCTAGCCAGATTTATTACCATGCAGTACCCACCTACCGGCACGCAAAAAAAAGGTTTCCCCATACAAACTGCTATTTTTCAACCCCCTCACGAACGGTCACCAAAAATAGGAATAACAAACTGATTGCTATTTTCCAGTTCGGAATTGAATGTATTTTAATATTCTCTTGGCCTCTTAACTGCGCGCCCAGCGCGCGTGCGTGCCACAGGTAACTCTTCCGCCTCCGAATTTGAGCCCTCATCCTCTTCCACTCCTCCCACCTCGATCACTCCCTCAACAGCCTCTGTCTCTTCAGCTGCTTGATTTGGTTCTGAAATAGCGTCACCAGCCACTAGAGCCTCGGCTAATGTCATGAACTTCCTGTCGGGATTCGGTATCGCCTTTCTCTTCTTGCCTCTACTCAACCGCCCGATTTCCTCCTCTAAACTGGCTACTCTTGAGCTTAGGGAGGCGATCTTTGACTCTTGCGCTTCAAATCCTTTCGATATCACAGAGTACCGTCTTCTTGTTGAAGGGCTCTTGTTCTTCCCCAGATCCCTGATATGACGACTGGTCTTTGGCGTGTTATCAGAGTCGACTTGTCCATCTCTATGGCCATCTGATGCAGGCGTCGTTTCCTTCTTGTCTGGCTGAATCTCAGGATGCATAAGCGCTTTCCGTCTTGAAATCGGCCAGTTTCCAGTCACTCTCCAGCCAGAAAGGATGTTTTTCTTCGTCATACCTACTTCCCTGGCTTTGGCATAAGCCTTGATGAAGTTGACCTTGTCCACCGGGGCAGAATCAGTCAGGCTGGCCAATTTTTGGAGTTCTTTGCGGTATGCAGCCTTCGAGGCATTGAACACGCCGTTGTCAAGTGGCTGTAGGCCGTGAGAGCAATGGGCTGGCAAGTAACAACAATATACGTTGTTCATGAAACACGTAGCCATCCACTCATCCTGGATTTAGGGTCAGCGGCACTTTTGGTTCAGGAGGTTCAGGACAGGCAGATACTCACAGACACATGGCTTCGATGACCATCTAGTATAATAAGCCTTGCATCGGACTCATCTTCCGGTTGTGTTTGGGGAAGATAGACCTCTCTGAGCCACTCGATTGCGATATGGTTGTCTGTCCAGCCGTTGTCAGACGTGATATAATACCAGTCGGCCACCTCCTTGAGCTCATCGATAAACCACTGTTGTTGAAGTTCTTTGCCTTTAAAGATAATTACCGGTTTCAGAAGACGGCCAGTTGCCGTGACGGCCTCGATAAAGCTAGTCCAAGTGCGGGACTGGGAGCCTTTAAGGAAGGCCTTCTTCCTGGGATCGCTACTGCCGACAACCAAAGAATCCAAGCCTAGATTCGCAATATATTAGCTGAATTCTTGGTCAAAGCGACAGATACTCGCCAAATCCGGCCATATACCGCCCTCATCAACGTTAACCGTGTTCTCGGGTTTGATCCAACCATACTCTCTCTCCCGAATATCAAAGTACCAATTGACAGCGGTCGGGGTAAAGCAATTGAACCTCGACGCCTCCTGCCGTTTTCCTATCTTTGTCTTTATGGATGGATGTCGTTTCATGAACCTGGTTAGCCAATGTACACCGACAGGCTTTTCCCTTCCTTGTTGTCGTAGGAGGGCATTGACGGTGGCGCGAACTTGACTGTGAGAGGGAGCATAGCCTAAGGCCTCTTGCCGAAGTATCCATGCGACTAATCTGGACTCCTCAGGTTTGGATAACAGCTGGGCAGGCTGTGTGACCTCTGACCTTGACGGTAGGCCCCTTAATCGGTCCCCGAGAGTCGACCGAGGGATCTCACGTTTCTGGGCGGATTTGTTCTGCGAGAGGCCGTTATCTGTGACATCTAACATTGCTTCAGCAACTTCATCCTCTGTATAAGACACGCGTGGATTGGAAGGAGCGTCGGGGAGGCTGGATGTCGAAGGAGATGTTTTGATAAATTTTACATTAGTCCCGTGCGACCATGCTGCATACGTAATCAAAAAAGCAATGTGATGATATCAGACTAAACGAATTTCCCATACAACAGAAATTATTCTATGCTAATAGCTTCAATTCTGGTCAAATACTGTGTAAGTGAAATTGGGCATTTTGTATGGGGAAACTTTTTTTTTGCTTGCTGGTAGGTGGGTGCTGCTGGTAGGTGGGTACTGCATGGTACTGAAAGACCTTTTGGAGGCCTTTATGCTCCGGTACGCGAAATGACAGATTTGCATCGGTGATCCACTGGACAACGTGGCGCTGGAACGTGGTCTTGTCAAATCGAGTAACCAACTCGTCGTGAAAGTCGTCCCTCTTCCGTTTCTTGGCTGCCAAAATCATGAAGGGTCAGTTGATTCGGGGGCCGCTCCTGCATATATCGTGTTGCTTTTGATGGATCTGGATGAAAAATATTGTGGGCCTTGCTGAGATGACCTTCGATGTTCCGACTGTTGGACGAGACATAAGCCTTTGGCCGGGGAACGCCATGCTGGACACAGTGGCAACAGAGCCATGTATGGGGGCCAGACTCATTGCCTTTGGACCTAGCTTGAACGTCATAGCCGTGAGCCCAAAACCAGCCGGTAGCTTGACCAGTTCGAGCTGAGAGGACCCAATGGCTGCGGACAGCTTGCGATACTGCATCCCAGTCTTTGAAGATTGAATGGCTGCTGCGAGACGAGGAATTGTGCATAGGCAAGGTTGGGTCTTCGGGACAGGATATTTCCGATATGGTAGTATCGGTTGCGTAACTGAATAAATCGCTTTGAGATGCCATTTGGGCAATGGTTTTGGGTGGCATCAAGGGCAAGGAGAATATGTCAAACCAAGACCCAAGCGAAAAAGGGGGATGGCGTGGGGAAATCGGGAAATGAGGGACGGTTAGGGAAGGGATTGTCAGAGGTACCGATACTTCGGTGCAGGAGGATGCCACTAGTACCGAGAAAGTACAACTACCTCACCCAATTTTCACCGCGGTCTTGGCATCTATCTACATTTCGTCTATCTACCGGACCTCCAGGTAGATAGATAGAAGACCCACATGTCCTCTGGTAGATAGATAGATGTAGATCTACATCTATCTACATCTACATTTCATCTACATCGGTAGATAGATTCGCCAGCCTGGGCCGACGCATGATGGGATATTCCTATTCGACCTCTGAGTAGTTGGCTGAGTTGTCCCAAAATCGCGAGAGCGGAGGAGTCTACGAACCCTATCAGCAACATGGATCTTGAGTTACCCTGCGGGGTGTTTGGCTGGCACAACTCACATGAGGGTTAGACTGGTCGTAGGGGCTTGGAGCGTTGAAGTCCATGGGTCGCATGTAGCCATAAGTCGTATAAGGGGTCAGCTCGTCGTCGCTGGGGCATAACTCCCGCTTGGTGGTATCGCTAAAATGCGTCATTGGGGAAAGTATCATGGGCGCGGCGGAAGTATTCAGGTAGCTGGGGTGGGCGTCAGTAGTAGCCATGGCCAAGGATGTCTCAGGGGAATCGTAGGGAGCGACGAACATCGCATCAGGAGTCGGATAAGTCGAGCATGTGAACTGGGAAAAGCTGTTGGAGCGAGCCCGGTCGTCGTGGGTGCCAGGGAAGAAGAGATCATCCGTCGGCTCCCTGAGAGGGATAAACTGGCTCTGGGAGACGACTGGCTTGGCGGAGGTAGCGGGCTGCGACTTTTGGGACTTGAAGGATCGCTTCGACTTGGTGGTCTCCTGGGCCTGCTTATCGGACCCGGCAGGTTCAGAAGAGCTAGCACGGCGCTCGAGGTCCTCGACGCGTCGCTTGAGCTTCTTGCCTATAAGCGGGCATTTATGTCAATATGGTTGGGAATCAGCTTTGGAATCCTCGGGGGCCAAGTCCGGTGGAAGTCAGCCTCTCGGAGTTAGCGGAGAGAACGTACGGTACTTGCGCTGAGCAATGCGGTTCTGTATCCGTCGGCGCTCAGCAGTGTCCAGAGAATCTTGGTCCAGTCCTCATTCAGGGTTCAGCAGATGTCACTATTGTTACTCGAGTAGCCGTCTGGGCAAGGAGGTGCTTCCGTTGGTAGGCAGGTAGTGTCATGAACGTGGAGCTATTGTGATAGGTGGGTTGTGACCTGGTTCAGTAGAGAGTTTGATTCGGTGTGTAGCGTGTTGAGTAGAGAGTTTGAGTCGGTGTGTCGCCATGACCTAGCAATGAGTGGACGAGATGGGCGAGAATACACGGGCTTATATGCCGACGGACATGGGGACGGCATGGGTGAACGAGTAACAAACAGCACCGGCCAAAGCGCACCTTTAATACAGCGCGACGTCGTTACGACTGCCAATAGTTTGCTTATAAGCTGGGGTATTAGGGTTACAGTAAGAGACGGAGGAGATGGAGGTGACAAAGATGGGATCGAAGCTCCAATCTGTAGACACGGTCGGGGCTCTCCCCAAAGCTGTCTGTCGTTTCATTGCGGGCGGCACGAGTCACGAAGAGGCGCTCCATCTCCGGGAATGCTCATAACCGAAGGGCAAGAGACTGAACAACCCAGCAAGAGAAAGAGACAAGAGGCATAACGGACTCAGATGGCAGAAGTACCACCCAGTGCGGCTCAACATCGGACGGGCATGTGCCTGGGGTATATTGGAGGGGCGTGTGATATGCAGAAGTGGGGATAAAGTTCTTTTCATCGGTCAACTGGACCTGTAATAAAGCAATACTGTGGGAGTCGAGGGTGTTATTAAAGGGCCCAAGTCATGTGTCTGAGAGTAGCACAGTTCCGTACATAGTATCCATATCGTAGCCACCAGCAGGTCGGACCATCTTAGTCATACGGTTTCAACAGCCTGCAACGGGTAAATTTCCCGAAGCCCTCCTCAAGCCGATCACTACACACCTAAACTACCGCGCAGCTTAAATTTTAGCGCACCGTGTGGCGCGAGTCAGTATCACATAGGCAAAGCTTGTGCTTGGAATGTTCTTCGAAGGCGCTAGCTCGTAGCACCACTATTCTTCTAGGGGAGTGTTACAGCCAGCTATGCTAGCGCCCAATCAAGCTGACAACTACACACCTAAACTACGGCGCAGTGTAATGTTTGGCGCGTCGTGTGACGTGAGTCAGTATCACATAGGCGAAGCATGTGCTTGTAACCGTAGCATGCTGCACTGAAAGGATGTGAGGCTGGCGGTGATAAGGCGAACGCAGACATGGTGAAAGATTGCCAAGTGGTGATCTCCTGCGTGCTCGGCAATAGGCGCTAGGCAGCGGGCGAGCCGTGGTACAAAGGGAAAGAGGGGGCGATGGAGAGGGTGGGTGAGCTAGTTCATCGGTACCAGACACCATTCTGTGCTCTAATAGAACGTAGAGTCGGGTGGGTTAAGGCTCGGCGCCTTATAGACCTTGCTTGTTATATTCCAGGACCAGTTGCGCCGACGCTCATGAAGTCTCGACACGCACGCAGAGCCAAGAGGAGGCAGAAGCCATTAGGTTCACGTGTATCCATAGATCTACTTTTCGTTCTACCATTATATCGCAGCTACGCGACGAAAAGTCTGGAAGACAAAGCTACATGCATGCGCTCGCTAATCAGCTACACAAGGAACGCTTTTAAGCCGAGTACAGTTCGGCCCACATAGCCGGATCACGCTATTTCGTTAGCTCGCCCGGTTTCTTAGCATCCCATCAGGCTTACCCCGACATACTATTACTAGACCGCACGTACAAGACGAATAAGCATGGGATGCCGATCCTCGGTACGATTAGAATCGATGTTTGCTAATGACCTTTTTGCACAGCCCTTGCGTTCCTCCATGGCGAGACGGAGGATGATATATCTAGGCAATAGATCCGCTGAAGTTGCTACACGAACAAAATAGCGCGGCGAATTGTTGTGTCACCTGTATGAATACTGGTGTGAATGCTGCCCCTTCCCCCTCCTTAATGCTTCGTCCATAGTATACGAACAAAGCAGTGCTCGGTTAATGCCACGCCGCCTTCTCTCGTAAGCCACAACCAGCTATCAACGGCCAAGCAACAAGCAGTACTACAGACAACACCGGTCGGGCGGACTTGTACTAGTTTTGGCACCCCATCATGGACTCAATGAACGAGGGAGCGTTTAAGGAACGCATTGCTTAACCAGCATTCAGACTGGAGATCTAATCAAGCGCTACAGCAAATTCAGGTTCTAATTGAACTTTCGGGGTAGTTTTATATCGCAGTACGCGGTTAGGTATCACATTAAGCCATGAGAAAAGGTAAATAGTAGCGGAAGTTGTTGACTAGAGACCCCGCTCCTACAACATGTACTAGGTGTTGTTCTTTATCACGCCGGTTGCCTTGTCTGAACACTGAACACTCTGAATTCTCCACACAAGCAAAACAGAGTCCTTTTGCTCAAACACTTTCACCCGCATTGATATTTAAAGCGTGACACCGGTCGACCACTTATAGAGCCTCGTCAGCGTATTGACCCTCGGTGTCAAACTCCAAATTGCAAAACTAAGTCCTAGAGAGCCTAGTGCGTTTAAGAGTATCAATACAACTATCTTCCTAAGTTATCATAAGTTTCCAGCCTGTACCTCGCCCCACATGACCCTTGTCGGCAAGGCGATACAGGCGGGGCACATAATATTTAATTTCTTAAATCTTACATAACGGACAAGCGGGCGGTGGGAGCCAATAGGTTCACGGGTACCCGTGATTCTATTAATTTCACGGGTCCCGTAAAAATGACTAAGCACAGTAAGATGGCTGTGACTCGACCATCTGAGCCGAATTGCATCCGGCTTCAAAACCCTTCCTCATCAAGCTGATTAGCAAGGGCGTGGATAGTGGTTTGTCCTTCGCAAAGTTTGCGTCGAGTTGTTGCTAAGCAGTTGTAAACATCTTGCTGGGTTGCCGCGGAATTACAGTATTGGCGAGCCATTCAAGTTGAGTTTGGTCCTCCTCAGGTAGTTTACGGTGTATTGGGTGAGCCGACAGATGCTGACTGGGAGGGTGATTGTGAAGAGAGAAGCGGGTATCCGGCCGGTGTCGTAATGTCCACCTACTCTTGTCGAGTGATTCTTTGGCCAGAACAGAGAATTTACAACCGGTCCCTCTGTTGAAGCAAAAACGGGTTGATTGTGTTGTTGTTGGTTCTAAGTTACATCTGTCTGAGAGGAGCACAGCTCCTTACATAGTATCCACATCGCAGCCACCAGTAGGTCGGACCACCTTAGCCACACTGTCTCAACACCCTCGAGTAGTGGTCTTGCGTTGTCTTTCTCTCGTCGAACTGGGCGGGCGACATGACCGATCGCATGTGTACGTGATAGTTTGTCTGCCGCTCTTTTCAACCGTCGAACGTCCGGTCGTAAAGGCGTAACCACTATGGGCCGCCCAATCGTTGATCGCCTTGAACAACGCATCGCGCGACTCATATTCTTGTTCGGGAGGGAGGCAATCTTCAGTGAATGACAAGATCGTTCCCATTGTTTGAGGATCACCGCTGAATGTCGTTCTTCAGTGAGCGCACTGTGACCCAGCCTTCGCGTCCTGACGCGACGGCGTTAAAAAGCAAGACAGTGTGTTTTCATCGACTCGTAGGTTGAAATCAGGACTAGACGCACTGTGCTTAGTCATTTTTACGGGACCCGTGAAATTAATAGAATCACGGGTACCCGTGAACCTATTGGCTCCCACAAGTTTTCATTGGCTTACAAAAATCAACCCTACCCCTGTCGATAAATTCAACTCTACTCGCTGTAAAGCGGGGCAAGAAAATCAATTCTACTACAATGAACTTTGTCATTGACTACTAGGGCACTTAAGTATAAAGATTAAAGTCTAACTAATAGAATAGTTCCTATAAATAGGTATTCTTAAAGGTAGTAAAGGGGAGATTAGAGTTAATAATATAGCTAATAAAAAGCTCTCTAATCCATACCATCCTTGTTACGATCCCAGCGGTTACGTGACGTGTACCCCACATTTTCCACCAACCGCGTACAGTCACTACAGACTAAGAGATTCCATCCGTGACCGGCAAGACCCAGTCACGACGGACATCCCAAAACACCAGTGATTCTCATAATCACTCGGTGACTCTTATGATCACTCAGTGACCACCTCTGGTATATAAGCCACATTCATTAGCATTTTATAGATTCTAGCTCACCAGCTATCAATAAAACTTCTTTACATTGATCAAGCCTAACACGCATTGAGTCTACCATTAAGAGACGTGACACTTCGACAACGCTTAGTACCACGCCCTACGCAACCTGCCAACAATAAACCTAGCACGACTCAGTTTATCCACAGTTGGAGCCCCAAGCGTCACAAATAGGCCAAGAGACTACAGCTATATTAATTAAGAAAATGGCATACCCTTGCTACTATATATAAAGCAACTTATTAGTATTTATAATAAGGCAACACAGGAAGCTCTATTATAGCTAATGCGTATAATATAACAGGAAGCTTTTATTTTTTAAAGGTAAATCTATAATATAGGTTCCTATATCAGGTCTTAGCTATTCACAGAGCTAGCCAAGCTGCCTAGTAATAACTTAATACTAATATAGTTTATAACGTAAAGTATACCGTCTTATAATTAAGGAAACATATAATAGCCAATAATTGCCTATTTACTTCTGTCAGACATTACGTGTATTCGGTCCATTGATCCAGATTTTTTTATATTCATCTTGTATTATGTTCAAGTTCTGCCCCTTAGAGGTTTTACCATTTCGGCTGTAATCTTAAAGTATCCCTGCTTGCACGTGACACCCAGTGCCTGTTCAACAACTTCCCCTTACTGTTATACTGTAATTTTCCTCTCGCGCTATCTAGTAACTTCCTAAGCCGCTTTTAAATTACTCGCCTATACTTATTAGTCTATTATAAGTGCCACTAAATACCTAATGACCTTGTGCTTTTATTACTATATAATTAGCTGCCTACTATTAAGCCCTTTATAGTTAGTCTATGCTAAGGGGCTTTTATAGCTGCAGCTAGTTAAGCAAGCCGTTTTAGGATTTTTAACAGAGTCTATATTAAAACCAAAAGTAGTTATAAGCTAAGGCTATTTTCTCCTTCCTTGCAGAAGGAATATATTTTATAATGTATCCCTTTAGTAGCTCTAATGCCCACTATGCAGCAGAGTTATACTTTTAGAGTAGGCTAAATGGCACTAGAGCTATGCTATAAATATAAGCAAGATAATCTAAACTAAGGCCATTTTTAGCTTATCTTTTCCAGAGAAATAGCAGATATCTATACTATGTTAAATTTAATGATCTCCTTATATATAAGGTGACTATATAATATATTCTCTTCTATATTAAAATTAAGCCAATTAAGCCGCTTCTTACTTATTTACAGCAACAGGATTAGTACACTAAACCGTACCCTATAAGCGAGGGAAGGTACATAGGCCAAGTAATTTCTATATTTGCCCCAGAACCTAAGATCAAAAGACTAATAAATAGGCCAGAAAATATAGGATTAGGTACCATTACTAGTAGTAATTGGCATAGTAGCAAATTCTAATTAACATGCACAGATAAGAAGGATGTAGTTTCATAAAGATAATGGAGACAGGGGACTAGCGCATGGACAAAAAGTGTGTAATTTAGTAAATTACAAGCAGTTCTTGGTACAGTAGGGTTCGACAAGTGACTGAAGTCCGGATTAACTCGGCCTAGACCGAACACTTAATCCCTCTAACCCCTCCTATTCGTCGATGCCCCGGTTAGCGCAATAGTTAATTATGAACCTTTTTAAGATATCCTCCAATACGATGCGACCTCGGCAGATATACTGGTCTTAATCATCTCAATAAAGTAGATAGCAGATTCCATTATAGAAAATACTAAGGGACTGGATCCGACAGGCGATCGGCAATAATCGCACTATCCTAGATATCTCGCTGTCTTATACAAGAGGTAGATAGTCAAAACTTCTCTTAAATTGCTTAATAGCAGCGACCTAAGAGGCACAGATTGAGTTCTAGTGTTATTAGATATGCTAGGCAATATTATTTTATAGTATAATACCAAACTCTTTTTAAACAATAATACGCCAAGAAGGATCGTAGTAAAAGAGATCTTCGAATTCCACAATGAAAGGCGGTTGTATTCTGCTAGTCATTGTAAAGCATCAGCTTGTAAGGACCGTTAAGAATAAACCTCGGATGATAATCACAGTAGAAAGTGTCGATAATGTAAGAAAGTTAAAGTACGCATCCGTGAAAGGGACCTGGGATGGCAAGGTGGTGAGTAAGCGGAAGCTCGTGAAGCAGGCGAGCTCGGCCGGCTGCCACCCTGATAGCCGAGAACCCAAGTCGACCGGAAAGCGCGGGGAGTCTACTAAGCTGATGGACTCCCCCAATAACAAAACACAGTCTGCAAAGCTGACAGATTTAGGTGACGGTCAGCGCCGAATACACCGGCAAGACATGCCGGTATTACCAAAGAGGCATAAGGACCTCGAGACCCATCCACTAGGTGACCTATTCCGCGAGGCAGAAAAGACTCATCTTGAGAGCCATAAAGAGATGCACTCCTGGCGTGAGGTTCAGAGAGAAGCCGCAGGGAAGGAACTCCTAGACTGCAGGCGGGTCTATGTGTATAAGTTCGATAAGCATGGGTGGTTCACCAAATGCAAGACGAGTCTCGTCGTACGAGGCGATCAACAAGCCAAGTCAGCTCACGAAGATACCTATGCATCCACACTCGCGGGCAGATCCTTCAGAACGCTTATGGCTATAGCTGCTCGTTTCGACCTAGAACTCCTCCAGTATGATGTCAACGCTTTCGTCAATGCTGAACTGAAGCAGGATGTCTATATGCGGATACCTGGAGGCTACCGAAAGCCCGGACTGATTCTCAAGCTCCGGAAAGCTCTATATGGCCTGCGCCAGTCACCGTTGCTGTGGCAGAAAGAACTAACCACTACTCTCACGAATCTTGGTTTCAAACCTGTACCTCACGAGCCATGCTGTCTCTTGAAGGAAGGCATAATGATATTCTTTTATGTGGATGACCTCATTGTTGCCTAGAAAAGGAGAAATCAAGATATGGTCGATTGGACGATAGGCAAGCTTCGAGAAAA
Source organism: Fusarium oxysporum f. sp. lycopersici 4287 (assembly GCF_000149955.1). Taxonomy (NCBI): domain Eukaryota; kingdom Fungi; phylum Ascomycota; class Sordariomycetes; order Hypocreales; family Nectriaceae; genus Fusarium; species Fusarium oxysporum. The sequence goes on from NC_030986.1 coordinate 6,807,551, forward strand.
ATATCAACCCTCTGGGGGTGATACACTACAATGGTTTCTTGGAATCGAGGTGGTTCGCGATCGAAATCAACGCCTGATCTGGTTTTCGCAGTCGTCATTCTTTGATAAGATCATTAACCATTTTAGAATCCAAGGAGGAAAGAATTCCCCTACGCCAATGACCACCGAAGAACTATTTCCCAACTAAGAGCGTGCAACAGCAACGTCAGTACAGGAGTATCAACGCAAGACCGGATCAGTACTTTACCGGGCAGTGATCACTCGACCCGATATCGCCTTTGCTGTATCTCGACTTTGCCGATTCAATATCAACCCGAGCGAGCAGCACCATGAGGGCGTGAACCACCTACTCCGATATCTTCGAAACACCAGAACACTTAGTGTCGGCGAGCTCGAAAGGTACCTCTGTCTCGAGCCACAGGATACGCAGGATGCTATCCAATGGTTGAGAGACCACAGGGCCTCGTTTCCTTCACTGAGCAGCTTTGCTCTGGATGTCTTTGCTATTCCAGCAATAGCAAGCGATTGTGAGAGGCAATTTAGCCTAGCGAAGCTGATGTTGACGTCTCAGAGGCTTTCGATGGGCTCGGATACATTGGAACGCGTTCAGTGCCTCAAGAACTGGGTCAGACAGGGCGGAGTAAAGTTGGATAGCTGGGTGGGTAGCTGACTTTTGGTGTGCACGAGGGGGACGACTTCGCGTAGGGGTTTCCACCCATAGAATTTATATAGAACATCAAACAAATCAAACAAATCAAACAAATCAAACAAATCAAACAAATCAAACAAATCAAACAAATCAAACAAATCAAACAAATCAAACAAATCAACTTTGAGCTCGAGGGCTATCAATCAAACCAACTTTGACCTCAAAGTTGATTTGATTGACATATGATGAGCGCTGGTTATTCCTCTACAGGCTGGCGATCAATTCAATTCCATCAATTTCGTCCTCGCGTGGCGTTGCGTTGAAAGCTTACTCAGCATTTGGCCAGTGGAGTTGAACCACTGCATCTCCAGATTGAATTGATGGCGTTGAATTGAATATGTTGAATATCACACGCGCGTCGAGTCCCCCAATGCTCACTTCCCAGCGTCTAGGTCATCCTCCTCTGCCTCCCATATAACGCTATTTCCAACCTCTTCTGACACATCAATCAAGCTATCAGCCGCGTCGACTAGGCCATTCCGCACCCATGACCTCAGTGTCTGTGCCATTCCTATCGAGTCCGCAGCGGTGGTACCATTTGCTCAGCAACACTAAACAAACGCTCGCACTCTGCCGACATAGACGGTATTGATAGTAGGTCAAGGGCCATTCGCGACAATCGAGGGTAGTCTCTCCGCCTTTCCCACCAATATTGGATGGGATCTGTCACAAGATTGTCGTTCCTAGAGTCGGCACTCGACAGCCAGTGATCATATTCGTCTTGGCCCCTACTCCGTGGACTTTCCCAAGAACACCTGCCTGCCAGAGACGAAGTCCTGTGAGCTCAGTGCCTTTCGAGTGCACTCATTGCCTTCAAACGCTTGAATGGGGGTTCTTCATCCGAATTCAAAAGAGTCGGTAGTGGTTTGTACTCTTCCTCCCACAATGTTTCTTGGGCGTGTCTTTTCCTGCTTTCCCTTCCAAAGAGCAGGTGGCTTCCTCCTCTCGGACTCGTCGACAAGTCTGTGCTCCCTGATCAGATGTTTCTCGATATTCTGTGTGCCAACCGCAGTGAAGTCTGTCACCTTGGACCTGACCCTCCGGGGACAATGCTTGCAAACCCATTTCCTCCTCGTGGGAGAATCGCGGGCTTGAATGTCAAAGCCGTGCTGCCAAACCCACGAAGTGTGCCTGCCAACGCGTTCCGAAATCGAGAAACCCGGAAACTTGTGCCATGGGAAGGCTTTCCAATCGACTGGCGAAGCATCCAAGTTATTAGGTGAAGTACTAGGTGCGCTGCAGTCGGGACTCTGGCACTTGACAGGTACGTTGGCGTCATTTGAAGGTTAGGAAAGGAATGGAATGCAGGTAATGATCTTCCTGCAAGGGTCATAGAGCGCGACGACAGCTGAGACGCGTTCATAAACCCCTAATGCTAGGTGCAGTTGGCACGTGCATCAAAAATACGGGGCAAAAGTACTAGCAGGGGTCCTGTGGACGCGTCTTATGGGACTACACGGATTGGGCGCTACCCTGAACCACTGCCATTATCGACAGTTTCAACCGATGGTCAACGTTGAAAGCATCTAGGTGGAATTGAAACAATCAATGCGAGTGTCAAATGGGATTGATTGAATTGATGCACGTGACTTCAACTTCCATAAAATTGACGAGATTGAGTTGATGGTTGAATTGATCGCCAGCCTGTTCCTCTATAACTAGTCTATTTCTATTGCGGTATAGCCATCCAATCCAGCTGGTTCAATTGGCTCCTGACTTTCTATGGCAACGAGAGTACAAGCTGGCCTGTATCAGCTGATTAATTCATCTTGATTAGTCTAACTTCCCTGTCGTGACGGCATTGCCGTTTTGTGCCGCTTAAAGAGATAGTCCGATGCCACTGACTATGTTAGCCGCCGCTAATGTTAGCTGTCCTGCGTAAGGGCTTTACATTGTTCATAACCACCTCATTAAATGGGTGCTCTCTCTCAGAGTCAAGTATCAACGTCCGGCTAGCAGGGTCCGGTTGACCAATGCCGAACCGTGTGCTCCGCTTTTCAAACTCAAAGATGACCTGCTGTTCCCAGATTCCCCAGAATTTCTCTTTTTTGCCTGTAGCTCTATATTTACCAGTCCCCTCCTGTCGAAATAGTGTGTCATTAGTGCTTCCGCCGGCGGGGCTTTTTAACCCAGCCATGTCCCCGTGCTTGAGGGCCAAGCATGGGACTCGGATTCTTCCTTTGGCTTCTCGGCATAGTGTAGAATATCGTTCTGATGTCCCGGGTGTACCTAGAGTGATTAATTCTCTACGCTGGCATGTGAGCAGACAGCGTAATCGAGTAGTTTCAACTGGGGGATCGCCAATTGCAGTATAACATTTTGTCCGCGCCGGGGTTTACCATGTGAAAAAACATGTCGGTGACATGACACCGCAGCTTGTGCCGCTCTCAGTTAACAAATATGACTGCAGAAAGCAGCTCAGGCAGATATTGAGATATCCGCGGAGCGATCTTGATTCGTCCTCTTCTTACCTCCGACGGAGGCCCCATAATTGATGATCCCAAGCTTTTGTGGAGCCCTAAGACAGGACCATACATGGCTCTTCGATTAACTGACGCGTATGTAGCAAAGTTCTGATGCCCGTCATGGCCCAAGATAAAGTTTATATGACGTCAGAGAGATGGAATGAAAAGGGCGATGGTGCTATCCAGAGCGGGGTGTTTCGGAGAGTATGTGCTACGGGTTGCCTCAGCGGTAATAGCCAGTGAGACGTATGTAGTATCCCCTAATCCTTCACATTGTGGGCGAAATCATGCAGATCCGCCGTGCAAACAAGTATGTGGGTTTATGTGTTCAGACTTGCGAAGATCTTTCCACGTAGATTCTCACCTGAGCCCTTACTCGGTCTCTTCCGTTGAGTCAGTGTGACTGGGAAACCTCTGCAGTGTCATATTGCAAAACACATTTGGCGGTCCCCAACTCCCAAGTACAAACACATGCTTGCGCATAGTAAACCGTAGTCAATCTCCAAGCTTCACAGCCTTGTTGGTGTTGAGGAGGCTCGAGCACGGCGAGCAGGTCTACGCGCCAGTTTCTAGGCTTGCCATGGCACTAGGAAATAGCCACCCCTCCAGACTCGAGGGACATGGGCGATAAATAAACGCCGGGCTCTGAAACTCTCGGCAGTCTAGCCCACGAAGCCGCATAAGTTATTCCCTGAAATACAAGGATTTCCTATCCTCCTGGTTTCCAAAGATGTGGCGTTTGAATATCCCGCTCCCATTGGTAAACCTTGTTTTCTGCTAACAGCCACATTTTTATTAAGCTAAGTTTCTGCTGATGCTGTGATGCTTGCTAGGGTATGGATGAGCATTTGCGCACTGTCTTGAATACTACGTTCCGGTCAGGGCATTGCTTGCGACAGCTGTTATATTTGATTTTTGTATCCTACCCTGCCATCCTCTGCCCTTCCTACGTTTTTAGGCATGCTCTTGGCAATTTCTCTCAAGTTCTCCCTTCTTCAATATCCAAGGTATCAGCCCTGGCCCTAAGGTCTCTTATCACCACTTATTATCCTGACTGGCAATTGCGATTCGAGGAGCTGGATTACTTTATATTATCGTAGAGTCCTGTTCTACAATGCTAGGAAACCTTGCGTTCTCACCGAGATGATGTTTTCGCCACTACATCTTACCAACAATCCTACCATCCAGTTGGATAACCGTAGCTTCACCAATACCTCGAAACATCAAGCCATGTCGGCCGATGCCGAGTCAAATAGGTGGCAGCTACCATTTGAACAAGCAATTGATACCTGCACGGTCACGATGAGAGCGGGTCTCGGGCCCTCCTACATTCCATTACCGCCGCAGCCTATGAAATTTGGGAATCTTGAAGGGAACGGGGCACTGAAGAATATCCGACAATCTGCTATAGATGATAAGAAGTTGAACCGGCGGGCCCACACTCGAAGACAATCACAAGCAGCTGCAAATGAGGCGCTTTCCGAGTCCAGTGCTTATGGGCAGGCTGCACAGTCACCCGAGCCAAGGAAAAGGGGCCGAAAACCAAATAAGCAGTCAAAAGAACAGCAGGTAGCGGGTCAACAAGTGGAGCTTGGTGATGATGATCTTCCCAAGGATCCCCGCCGGCGCCGAGTGCTCGAACGTAACCGCATTGCGGCGAATAAGTGTCGTCTCCGCAAGCGTGGTGAAGCCTCAGCGCTCGCCTGCCACGAAAAAGCAATGGAGGACCAGAACCGCCATCTCACGGCGTGTGTCGACTCTTTGACTCACGAAATTTATCACCTAAAGACCCAATTACTGCGGCATACAGGATGCAAATGCGTCCTCATCCAGAACTATATCGCGAATGAGGCGCAGAAGTGTGTGGATAGGCTAATCGTTTGCTCTACTGCCTTTGGTACCTATAGCAATTCGCTAAGGCCTTGTGATGGAAGCCCAAGTGATGCTAGCACCGCCCAAGAGTTGAATACGCAGAGTCTAAATGGAGGTCGTTTCCTGTCAACCCCGAGAATCTCTTCTCAGCAGGGATCTATCGCCTCGGATGTTACAGACATCGTGTTCGATATGATGGACTTGGGACCATTTCAAACGGCTACTATGCTGCCTGATTCGATGGCCTTTACCCAGCCAGTTCCACCGTTATCCTTCACTGAATATGGACCAGAGTTATCTGTCTACGAGGGACCGCGAGAACACCAAGCGGATGAGGTTGCTTGGGGCTCATACTGGCAGTTTTGACGCTATTGGCTACCTCTGTCTCTCAATTTTAGGAATAAGGGACAAGAAACCACGTGGAGAGTTATTTACGATTTGTGGCTAAGATGGAGTTGGTCTATAACGTCTCGTACCTCTATAAATATGGAGTTGGGACGATGCTTTCCAGCAACCGCACGTCAGGGAGTTGCAAACATGAATATAGAACAGAACTTTATGGTAGCCAAACCGTATAAAGATCCTGGAGAGAATAGATTACCGACGATGGTCCGGAAACAGCTCTGGCCAGTGGCCAAAGATCGAGTCCACCTTTCTTCGGACCCCACCAGTACACAGAGTGCCCGATTAGTGGAATAGTGCAGAGGGAAGTCTTTTAAAAAAATACCTGAAAGAGTGGTCACACGATCAAGACATGGAGACTGATCTTACCGCTGTCGACGCTGTGCAAGGTACTCAAGGCAGTCACTGCCGACAGATATTTTGTATTGTGGGGACCTTCAGGCCCCTCCGCATGAATCACTTGAGAGCATGCAAGCGAGAATCAGCCGAAGAGGCTCATCTATGCAAGATAGGACGTCAAACACTTGGAAAACTTGGCGCGTCACCGAAGGGTTAAAGCTGGCTGGACCATTCGGTGTAAGAAGCTGTGGGGCTCTGAGCATCATGACCAAATTGTCCGGACTGTAAGTAGCATAATTACCACACTGTACTTTGGGTGTAGAACCCCCCAGGGCCGAAACAATTTTAATTCTATGGATTAGATCTTGTTTAAACTCGGTCCTAAATCATACAGGATGTTGAGGTAACCCTCCCCCTCACCTGTGACCAGTAACCTCATGCTGGACTTATCCGCGCCTAAGAGTGTTTCGACATAATGACAGAATAAGGCATAATATCAGAATATACCTCGCTAGCTTGGTTCCAGCGCAGGTCACTCTACTGTGTCAACAGATCTTACCTATTTGTCTGTTAGGTGCCTGGCCAGCCACTTGCCGGCATTTGGCCACGGTTAAGCGATAGCAAAGGGCATTATTGCGTCAACCTGGCGGTTTGTATTCGCACGGAATGATCTGCGTGGCGCTCTGCTGTTATTAATGGCTCAACTACTGCGCTTAGAAGAGATTCTGTATCTCGAAGCTGGTCATTCAGTGGAACAAATTGGTGAGGCTATGAAGATGAACATTGGGACGTAGATAGGGAAGATACAATAAGAGCAGGTATGTTTGTAGAATATTCTATAAGTTGGAGAGAGGGTGAGGAGTTGACTGAAGAGGCGATTGTTGCAGATTAACTCTTGCATCAGTGGCTAGACAGAGGACCTTCTGCTCCACCACGCTTCGCGCTCGCATTAATTACAAAAATGTGCCAGCCCTGCCGTCACTCCCTGGCTCCCCAACAACACCAAATCTTCCGGTACTCGCCAATATGCCGTCAGGCCAAGAATGGTTGTATGATCCATGCCTCGGTTGCGGCACCCAGACAAAGGGAGAAACCTACTGCTCTAATTCCTATCGGCTATCAGAATGTGAGAAGGCATCATCATCGACGAAATATTCAAGCTGGCCTTATATGCGGACCAAATCATCCTCCTCAACATTATCAGCTCAAGAAACCAAGTCATCGACCAAATTAGAGAAGGAATTAAGAGTTTACAACATGTCATTGGACCAGGCGAAGCTGCGGAGGAGATTGTATTAAAAGCCGAAATACCTCCACTTCGTTGGCATCCCGCCTCAGGGGCTAATAACCGGAGATACATCTCACAATAGTGCCACCTTCAGTGCTCTCCGCATACCAACTCCATGACAGACATTCGGAGTGTAGAAGCAGGGCGTATTGACACTGGGAATGACTTTACTGCACTAGACCCGTGGTTTTGTCGACTGGGTTCTGCCCTTCACTTAAAAGACATTGACGGGAAAAAGGACCTCTTGAGGGACATGATCGCTCTGAAATACGAAGTGGATCCAACCCATCCGGACAACTCGGACGGTGCTCAAGTTTGGTTCATACACATCGCCTTCGATCGGATGGCCAACTACACTAAAGCCATCATCACGGCCGATACTATTTCTTGGAATGCTCTATTTTAAGTTAACCGCAAAGACCTTGACAAGGATAGGACCAGGCCATTTCGTTTCCCATATAAGCCACAGAGTCAAAGACGGTAAACGCTTGCGGTTAAACAACTACTTGCCTGCATTGTCCGGTGTATGTCTTTCGAGGACAAGGCATATAGGTGATCATTCAAGCTTAGAAGGAGGCAACTAGGCTTTTACGATATCATGATAGAACACGCAGATCGCTTGATCGACGCCTGGAAATAATACGGAGGGGACCCAGAAGCACCCAAGGTTTCTTAGCTTCTTGATCTGCTGGAGAGTGACGTTCTGGAACTCTATTTCTCGATTCTTGATCATTCTTCTCAAAGTACTGAGTATGATAGTGTTCCAGCAAGTACTAGATGAAGTGCGACGTAGTTCGTCGAAATAGTTGTATGGATAAAATGTGGGACACGCTAGGTAGGAGTTAGAATATACTGTGCTGTTTCAAGCCCAAATCTAGCTAAACTAGGCTCGGTAAATAAACCAAAGCGTAGTTATAAGTTCTTGGACGTTTGATACATAGAGAAGGAGTAACGCGATAGTTGTGGCGTTTTGAAAAATCGGTATTCAGAGAGATATCTTTCGATTTTCGGACCATAACTGGATTGATATCCGCATCTATGAACATGAAGGTCAGGCAATCCTGCATTTGTAAAAACCAGTTTCCCTAAGTCAATTGTACAAGCCTCTACTGGATGAAATTTAGGCTAGTTCTAGCTAATTTCGACTCTTTGTTTAGCAAAGTAGATTGTTAATAAATCATGCCTTACTTATAACATTTCTATTTAATCAATTGATCCTCAACCATCAATCATGTCTCAATCAAATAAAGAGGCAAATATTATTCTTGCGCTTCAGGCCTATCAAAACAACCCAGAATTAGGTCTCCATCGCGCAGCTGAGATATACCAGGTCTCCTATGGTTCACTCTGGCGCCGAACCCATGGCATTTCTTCTCGATATGATACTACACCTAAGTCACGGAGACTGTCTGATCTAGAGGAACAAGCTATTATTCGATTTATCCTCGACCTAGATTCGCGAGGGTTTCCCCCGCGACTGCGTGGTATTGAAGAAATGGCCAACCGATTGCTTGCTGATCGTGACGCATCACCTGTCTGCAAGCGCTGGGCCTCTAACTTTGTCAAGCGACATAAAGAGCTCAAGACATGTTTTCATCGGAGATATGACTACCAGAGGGCCAAATGTGAAGACCTAACTGTTATTCGCAATTGGTTCAGGCTTGTACAGAACGTAATTGCAAAGTATGGCATCCAATTAGATGATATCTGGAACTTTGATGAGACTGGCTTTATGATGGGCGTGATTTCAAGCGGTATAGTTGTCACTGGCTCAGAGAGACGAGGAAGACCAAAATAAATATAGCCTGGAAATCGGGAATGGGTTACAGCGATCCAAGCGATTAATGCAGAAGGCCGGGCAATCGATCCATTTATCGTGGTTGCAGGCCAATATCACCTTGCCAATTGGTACCAAGAAAGCAACCTCCCGGCCACTTGGGCCATTGCTACGACCCAAAATGGCTGGACGGATAATAAGACGGGTCTTGAGTGGCTAAAGCACTTTGATCGATGTACAACTAACCGATCAGTTGGTGGCTATCGTCTTCTAATCCTTGATGGCCACGAAAGCCACCATTCGGCCGACTTTGAGATATATTGTGAGGAGAACAATATAATCACACTCTGTATGCCACCTCATTCTTCCCACCTCCTTCAGCCCCTTGATGTCGGGTGCTTTGGACCGCTAAAAAAGGCATATGGTCGAGAAATAGATCATCTAATCAGAAGGTCTATCACCTATATTTCCAAGTCCGATTCTTTCCGGCCTTTTACGACGCTTTTCAAGCTGCTATAACTAAGGAAAATATCAAGGGAGGTTTTAGAGGAGCTGGACTAGTTCCTTTTGACCCGGAATAGGTGGTCTCAAAGCTTGATGTGCAGCTACGGACTCCAACGCCTGCCAAGGAGGTTACTAACCCCTCAACCCCTTGGGCATCTAAGACCCCACAGACTGTGCTTGAGGCTAGATCTCAGTCTGAATACCTTCAGAAACGAATTAGAAGACATAAAAGCTGCTCCCCAGAGTCAATTCTAGGAACTTTAAAGTCTCTTGCAAAGGGAACAACAGCAATAATGCATGAGAATACCTTATTACGAGCTCCTGCAGAATAGCGGGAGTATGACTATACGGGAATGTCAGGATCTAATTGATCAGATGGATGTAGATATGCAAGTATTGCCGAATCATCGAGAAGTGGTGGTCAAGGAAGTTCGGCGCGACCGAGGGTTCGGCGCTGTGGAACTTGCGGCAAGACCGGGCATAATGCAAGGACCTGTCAGGAGGGTATTGAGGCCTCTGGTAATGAGTATGGTAATTAAATTTAATTAAATAGATTGTCTGTTGTATTTCTATTGTAATATTTATTTAGAAGGTTCAGATATTTGGTCCACTCGCTTGTCTGGTGCACTCGCTTATCATGTACGTTAGCGCATTTTCATTTTGTGTGTGTTTGCAAATCGGGTCTACTAAACTCGATTTCACCCATTATGGGTAGCGATTCTGCCGCGCAGCTAGGATAGGCTAGATATGAACAAGAAGTTGCATTTGTGGCCACAGACTTTTGTTTAACGTACTACGTCTGCAACTTTGCCGCTTCTGATCCTAAAAGTGATCTCTTTTGGGGTTCACCAGCCAAGGCGTGGAAAAAACTAGGATAGCCGGGCTTTCTATGCATGGATGCTGGAGTCGCAAAATGGACAATGAATGTGTATAATATAGGTCTACACATGCTCTAGTATAGAACTATCATCTGCCCGATGACTTGATATATCATTGTCTTGGCGGCTGCAGCGCTTGGATGCAAAATGAAATGCGCATATGGGGCATGTATCATGTTTCGCAAGGTACCACGTAGCAATACAATCTGAGTGGAACGTATGCTCACACGCCAGGTGACGAATCATATCAGTGTCCTGAATATCCTCTAGGCAGATGGAACTGAATAGGGAGGTGAGTGATCAGCCAAGTGTTGCTTACAATTACTGAGGAGTCAAGAGGACGTACCATGTCATGTCCGAACTCAGCATCGCCCAAGAGACGTGCGCTCCGTCTGCAAGCTCCCGCCTCATCTCTTTGCTTGTTTTTGAGGGAGCAATAACATCTAGATGAGGCAAATCTCTGGCTTCAGTGCCAGTGGCTTCTGTCGATGCAGGTCCCGGGGAGCTGCTAGACCGTTCTGTGCCTGCAGTCCTGCCATATCTCATCAACTCGTATAATCTGTATTGCCATTAGCCGACTGAACAGGTATCAGTTTCCAATAACTAAGAACGACATAAGTTACCTGGGAATACATATGAGAAACAAAACCACCGCAACTAAAAGTGGCATTGTCATGATCAGGACCCATCCTGGTAGTGTATGGCTTGAATCCTGGTTATCAGTGTTCGAAGAAGCGGGAATAGTATTGTTTATTGCAGGCATGGTTTCTACGCGTACGGCGAATCAAAGGGTCTGTGCCCTTCAAGCAAGGGCACAAAGGCAGCCAACAGGGTTTATAACTTGGTGGGTACTGTTTAACCTGACCTTGCATTCTTAGTTCGGGTTAAAAGCGTGGTGGTGTGCTCTCGGCTGGATCCGCCCTATGACCTGACGGATATGGTCTGTACCATTGCCCCGCCATCTCGCCACATCATCATTGAGTGAGTCCCCCCCAAAAAAAGACTGGTCTCGAATCTCCCGACCTAAGTGCCTCGTGCCCACAACAACTTAGTTCAATGGCTGGCATGTGCGAGAAACCCCACCTTTTTCTTCCAGATGAACACCAACTAATCAGGGTTTTACCATGTAGCCAGCCAGTGGTACTAAAAAGATGCGCCCAGAGAGGCATAATCATTGTCTATAACAAGACTTAAGACTCATCAGGTTGACTGGGGCAGCGTACTGACGTGAGTCAATGCGTTGGATAGAATCCAAAAGAACGCCTTGGCACTCAAAGATACAGGATGGTTAATCTGCTTTCTAAAGTTGCTTCATATGATCACGATTAGTGTGGTAAGGGTAAAGAAAGTTGGGGAAATCACAAAATCAAGTTCTTGTAACATGAAAGGCATAAGTTATGGTAAGGGAGATATGTCAGTCGCCCCGCGCATCAGAAACTGGACAAATTCATTTTTTCTCATTAATTACAACCTTTGTTTTCTTGATTTGTTCGAGCGCCAATCACAGTCGGTGGAGACCCTAGCCGGCTGATAGGTCAGGTTCGGAGTGAGAAAAACCACGCAGAGAGCACTAGACCTGGGATCCTGTCAATATTGATATCGAGTTGATGTAATAAAAATATCTTACCCAGTCGCTATGATAAACGCGTGACATACTTTCGCTGTCAAAGAAACTACATTCTTTCTTTATTTCTTTCTCCCCCTCCCCCGTAATAAAAGGGCCAATGGATTCCATCTTTCGAACTCATGTTATATATGATGGCCCTATGAAGCAAAGATTAGATCATCCCGACGCCCTCTTTTGGTAGCTGCTTTATTTCTTAATCCCAATCCCATTTCCCATTCTCAATCATCAGCAATTGCAAGAAAGATTTCTTACATTGCTTGACGTACCTGAGCCCTTTCAGTGTGCAACCTGCACTATCCTCCCCTTCGACTGCGAGGTTATACCATACATGGCTATATGAATATTCACACTGATTTTCTTATATTCATATTATATTCAACTTTTCTAGCAAAACACATATTCATATAACATATTCATGCATTTTCATATAAGGGCTCAAGTGATGCCAGGCTAATTACTGCAGTGAAGTGAGAGGAATCGATTGATGTAGCTATATAGCCCGAAACCTTCTCAAACGCTGCCGTTTGACCTGTTCGCTATTAGATATCACCCTCTATAGCCTCTGGATCACATGGGAGGCCTATCCCGCCCTCAGCTGAGGGTCTAATATGCCCCTCTCGCAGCCAGTTGCCGATACACTCAATCTTCTCAATGCTCTCAATCAGCAATCGTAGCCTATCCCATCTAGCTGTGCGCCTAGCCACTGAAAAGGTCCGCTCTGGCTCTGCTGATTCTGCTGGTACAGACAGGATATCGATAGCCATACGGCTAAGCCGTGGGTACGCTGTACGAACGTCCTCACTACACCACCATTGAAGAGGCGTAGTATCCTCTGCAAGTGCGATAGGAGCCTCTGAGATAAAGCTATCGAAATCATCCTTGCCCCGTGCTCTCGCCATCGTCTTATTTCGCACCTCTAAGTGCATCTTTGAGAGCATCGTATCCTTCTTTCGCTTTAATAATGCAGGCACAGCCAAGGACTGCTCTGAGAGATGTATCTCGACATCGTAATTGTATTCTTCCTTCCAGAGACTACGGGCGGCGGCAAATGCGCCCTCGTGCCATTCCTCGGGCCAGCATTCTTCTATATAGCTCTTGCGTTTGGAAGGATCGAGAAGGAGGGCGGCGACATATACGGGGACATCCTCGGTCATAGTGTAATACTTATCGAGTATGAACCAGCACATGTCGATAGAGTGAATTATACGATCATCGCGATTGCTCGGCTGTGACTAGTGGGCCTAGTTAGCTGATTAGCATGCCGTATACGCTATAGATAGAGCAGGAAGATGTAAAACTTAGCCATGTACCTTCCACTTTTCGCAGTGTCCTAGGAGAAGGTCCAGCAGCTCAAGTGACTGTGAGATTGATGCCATAGCGCCTTCAGCTTCCAACGTGGCCTCATAGAAAGGTTGAATGAACTCTAGCGTTCTTTCTAGCATTTCCCAATCCCTACTGCTAAGAGTATTGCCTTCGAGATCATTATCATGTTCAGCAGTAAACTGGATGATCTGTGGCTTTTTATTTAACGCAACAGTGATCACTCTATGCCATGAGGACCATCTCGTGATATTATCGATGCCTAGTTGCTTACCTACAGCATCGTACCACTGATCGTTGTGTAGAGCCGAGCTCCGTATATAGACTGCAAGAGCATGAAGCTTTGCTAGCGCTGGGATGCCTTGCCAGCCAGCGAAGCGCTCATCGTTGTTTCTGGCTTGCTGATGCGTAATTGCGGCTCGATTGCCTCTCGCCTTTATAGGTTTTCTCGTGGGCTGCTCCTGCCGCTCTTCCTGCTGTTGTTGTTGCCGCGTCGTGGTGTCCGAATGTGCCGCAATCTCCTCCGGACCCAGCTCATGTAATTGCTGTGAGAACTCCTCTAGCATAGTTGAGTCGGGGTCATCGGCAGAAGCTTCGAGAGCCGCTCTCAGAGCTTCTTTTCAGCGAGCGAGAAGGAATGCTTGTAAGGCGAGATTGATAATATGGCCGATGCAGCGGATTCTGCGGCGTTTGTGAGGGTACTCATCCTGTACTATAATTTAGTATAGGCTACAGCAGTATTAGCGGCCAAGCGTTAAATTTACACCTGATTTCGCCTCCAGAACCTTTGATAGCTTCTCTAAATAGGTGTAGCATTGTCGTCTATATAATAGCCGAGGTTTTGGGCAGTAATGTTGAATTTCCGTAGCATACGGGTGATTAACTCAGCCTGCGTAGTACCAGAATGGCTGTATTTGCACTCTGGCAGTCCTAGTAGTGCTTTCTGAAGCTTGAAGTCCTCATAGACCCATTGAACGCATACAGAGGGTACGCCATGGCGTTGTGGCGATGTCCAGAGATTAGAAGATATGTGTATCTTCGACTGCGTTGTTTGAAGTCTTTCGGCAAGCTGTGAGCTGTATAGCGAGTAGTTCGAGTTAATATAGCCCATAGCCTGCTTTCGACCATTGATGAGAAGGTCCCCGATGGCTGGATTACATGCCAGAGCCAGATCTCGCAGTTCGGAGTGCTCAACTGCCTCAATATAGGCTTGCTTATTAAAACAGTTGCGGAGAGCAGCCTGCGAAGGACAAGAGACGATATACGAATCGATAGCGCCAGATAAAACACCGAAGGCAAATGTACTAGTTAATTGAAATGGGAACAAATCATCTCATTGAATCATATGAACTATGTCTGGTCCTTGCCTTCTCACGCTCAACCTCTTCCAGGTCTATAGTCGCAATTTAAAAGTTTTTTTTTTTAGTTTTTTTTTGAAGCGCAATACTTGGCAACATTAGAGAAGTTTAAAGTCACATTGTATTTTCTCCCAAGATCATCTGATGGCCTCGAATAAAAATGATTTTCTTCTCAGATTATCCCTTTGAGTGCCACAGCCTTAGGCGGGGTCACGACAGGGGTATAGAGCCAATCAAGATAAATGAAACTAACGGTACTTTTCCACACATACTAGTTTGTATGATGGTAAAAGTCCCAGCAGTTTTGATTGTTACAAAGAGCTACCTTACAGACTTGGCAAATCTCTTATGAACTTCCGGTACCCTGCACGTACTAACCTTATGACTAAGCTAAGTGGGGCGAGTGACCCTCCTAAGGGCTGTGGCACTCAAAGGGATACGGTTACAAGGACAAGATTTCTACGACAAAGTTTCCATGCTATTCCCGCACTGTAAATCCCTCTCCTTGTGTGCATCAGAATACATGGTAGCCATCCCTTCTAACTCGATGATGCGATTCCTTGCCATATCCAATACTTGTCCTCTGCTCAGAACCTGGCCAATGTTGGCTGTCGTATCCCTGTCAGCAAGGCTACGCGCCTGTGCCACTGGCAGAACTGTGAGAAGCCTCTCAAACTGCGTCTTGAGTCGGGCACGGTAGTGTTTCTCGACAAGGTTATGGCTTTCTCGGGTGTGTTCTGGATTGCTGGGAGCTGTGCCACGACGCTTGCGGTTCTTGGATTTGCGCAATGCTGATCGAAGTTGGAGTTGAACGTCGGGAACATGAAGTGAAATATCCTTGCTGGGGGGCTGTTGATTCGAGGGATTGCTCGCCTCTTCGGGAGGAGTCAACGGCCCACTCATCTCCCTCCTCAGCGGTTCTGTATTGGCATCGGGGCAGATATAGTCAAGATTCGTCTCAAAACTTGGCTGGCAGGCTATAGAGAGATCGGCTTCTAATAAGTCAGAAGGTCCAGATGACCCTAATGTGTTGGTAAACTACTCAGAAGCCAAATACTCATCCATGTCCGATATATGATTCTTGATAGTGGCTGTTGCTATGGCCATGTAAGTAGGGGCTCTATCTGTCAGGCTAAAATCAACTCACCCTGCCCCGATGAGCAATCAGGAGGCATCTGTAAACAACTATCAGTACACTGGCCATTCAAAGTCAGATTAGGCAAACGCGTAATGTCCAGATACCCCTCTATTATTACCAATTGTAACTAGTGGTCTGTAAGAAACTTACTTGAAACTGGGATTTATCATACCCTTGGACAAGGGTGTCAAGTGTACCATCAACTTCCTCAGCAGCCATTTGGGCGTTATGGCCACTGGTTTAAGTCGGCTGGGAACTTTGATGAATCGTTCAAAAGGAATATCAGATGAATTACAATGTTTTGTCGTCACACTTTACGATATCATCCAGGAGCAACTGGCATTGTACAAATGAATGCTACCATTCTATCGTATGGCTTATCCTCGACGAGAATTCCAGGGCCAATAACCGACTACATATAAAGATAGTGGAGAATCGTATGTTCTATCGACTGATGTGAGCAAGTCCAGATCAATCGTATGCCTTGACGGTCGGGCACCTCCAAGGTTCCGGAATTTTGTCCACTTATTGATTAGTTATCAGAGTAAAGATAACCTCACGGAGGAACCAGGCTTGGCGGCCGACTCCGGGCCGGTCACTGGCTTGATGAACCAAGCCTGGTCTGGATGGCGGTCGAGACCGGTCCATCACTTTAGCTGGAGCATGGTGAGTCAGATGGAGTGTCATCAATACAACTTGAATGGGGGAGATTCCATTACTTGCTGCTAGCCTGTTAACTTTGATCGAACGTATTGGTAATAACTTTGGCAAAAACAGCTGAGCAGGCGGTGCATCTTAGCATGATATGACGAACTGGATTGCTGGAATTCGTACTGTATACGGCTTATCGCAAGGGATGCCGTGGTTCTTGGAAAGTGTCGTGAGAATTCGACCACTAAAAGCTCCTTTTCGAAACCGCCCACGTAATAATCATGTGATCGATGAAGAGGAGATGACCGGCAACATGGGACAGGCCGGATGCGCGTCAAGCTTTGCAAATGCACTTCTGGTCATCATCTGACTTGTATTGGCAAGATTCTGAATTCCTGAGCTATCAAGATTGACTATGATTACTCGGGTAGGGCCTTGAGACCGGCCCCCCTTAGCCCAACCCATTCCACACGTGGAGCCTGAGGGTCAGGCACGGGGGGTACGGTGACTAGGAAAAGGGTCGGTTGACTAGGGAAATTAAGCTATCTCATTTTTATATGTGCGCCCCACCAAATTAGATGTACTTCCTTTGCCACGCTACATGATTGTGACCGGACCAACCCCTCCATTTGCAACCCCCACCAAAAATACATATTGCCAAAACACCAAGCAACCATCACGACTATTCGGTATTTTCATCATCCTTTAGGACAACGAACTCGCCCTAACTGACTTCAATACTTCCCCCAACGACTACTTCATCATCTTCTTCGTCAATTTATTCCTCGTCATCTTCAACGATTCCAAAGCCGTCAGCTTCTAACGACATCTTCTTCCGATTAGAGCGGCGTTTTTCCTCATCTGCAACGAGGAATCCCAGTGCCTCCTTCACAGTATTGAAGTTATAGTCAAATAGAAGAAGGAATAGGGGATTCCAGTGAAATCTGAAGACCTTAATGACTTCCTGACTTCCTGATTCTACTGCCTGCTTTGCTCTCTCCTCGGATTGCTTCATTTTATCGTCAAGCTCGCGGTGAAGCCGGTATCTTAAGCCTAGCAACGCGGTTGGCTTCAGAAACTCTTGGTGTTGTGACTTTATATAGAAATCACCCGCCGTGAATATCTTCTTCTTCTGAGAATAGCTCGGCTGGCTGCTATGAAGGTCAGCAACCCGTAATAGCTTTAGACTTATTCTCAATTGCTTCCTGACTGCTGCAATCCATCGTCGTAGATAGATGACTTCGTCTTTTACTTCCTTATTGTGGAGGCGCGATTCCTCTGCTGCCTGACCGGGCAGTCGGTTATGCTGATCCTTTGCGACGCGAAGTCTGGCATCATAGACAGTAATTGGCCCGTAATTTGCTATAATCGTTGTCCCCTGATCCCGGGCAGAGCGTCTAAGGTTCTTCTCCTTAAGCAGGCGCATCTCCTGTGTCGCTGTAATGCCATTTAAAGCGAGAATTGAGTGCCTTTCACACCTTCTCATTAATATGTAACACTGAGGGAGTCAGGGGCGTGCCCGAGACCACTGAGCATTCGATCCTGAGGGCCACATATTCCTCGTACTGACGGTCTTCCGCAAATTCAGCTGTGGCGTGTCCATTTCGATCCAGTCGGCGTTGACATCAATCGAATCTTCTGATCGAAAGGAATCGAATGGTATAGCTCTCGAGATGATTAGACTTCAGAAATCTCATCGGATTCGGAGTTGTTATCGCTGCTGTGAGTAGAAGATGACCCCAGTGATACGTAGCCGGGTAACGACTCCTCAGCTACCTCTAAAGATAGTGATGATAAGGGGTTGGTCATACGGTCGATCACGGCCGCGTGATTATAAGGATAGATGCCGGTCTTCTTCCAAGATGAGATGATAGTGCTTTTCTTAGCAGTCTTGCGGCGGATTTCCTGTAAATGAAACAGGAAGTCAGCTTTATTGAAGTCTGTAGCGCCATCTGCAATCTCACGAGAAAGGACCTCTTGATGCCAGTGCTTATATTAGCTAAATAGCCTAACATCTAGCGGCTGAAGAATATGCGTCAAGTGGGGAGGGAAAGGGAAGAGCTCTACGCCTGCATCTTGGGCTTTTTGGAAAAGCTCCTTGGTGAAATGATTCTCACAGCCATCTAGTAATATTGTTCTTTTTTGTGGATTCTTTTGAGGCCGGGTATGTCGTTCAAAGTGATCGAAAACTTCTAGCGCGGCGATATCGTCGACATAGCCTTTTGGTGTTGTGATAATCGTTGCGCCTTTTTCTAATGCATTATCAACCCACCGAGACGGTAACTGTACCCCCGGCATGATAACAAAGGCGGGAATAATAGCTCCTGTTTCTGATATCGACTCAATGACCGTGACGCTTATTGTCTCATGTGCATCGATCAAGATGGGCCGGTCAACAGCTCGAAAAGTCCGTACGATAATCCCGTTTCTAAGATATCCAATCTGGAAGCCTGTCTCATCGATGTTCCAAAGACCCTCATAATCTATGCCTTTTTTGGTGTTATCATGCCACTTTTTAAACCACTCTTCGACATTTGCTCGGTCTTCCATCGCCTTTCTTTGTGCTTCAAGCATTGAAGTCTTCTATGAAAAACAGAAGAATGACGGCGTAAGAAGCGCCTTGTGTTGAATACTGGTGAAAATGAGACCGGCTAACCGGCTGACCGAACTACCGGTCAGAGAGCTGTCTCAGCACTGTAACAACCTCTTAGATAGGTCATTACTGAACAGATAGAAATAGGGTTCCAACCCAACTATCGGACAGAGAGGGGAACACACACAATAGACCCCTATATCTGACACTATGATTAGATTTGCGATTACTATAGGTCGCCTAAAGCAGAGATAATAATACTACTTACCTACTAACTACCAAAATATATCTACTAATAACAGCTACCCCTTATATAACTAATAATAAATAATGCTTTAGCCGCCGAAGATAGGAAATTAAATACTTAGAGGAATTAGGCTTTAAGTTGATCTACTACTACTAACTAATACGGGGATCCAGAAGGAGAGTAATAAGGAGATAGAGAAGAATAAGGCGGGAAACATAGGGGCTTTGCGAGATTAAGATATTAATTGGCAAAACGTATATATTTTTAGTTTTTAGAGCCCTATGGGCGGTGGCCTACTGGGCGTAATAGATCTATCTGTTTGTCTGACTACTAAGTAGGGTCACTATAATTAAGGTTGGCTCATTGTAAAATCGGCCTATGATGATTGGTTATTTCTCTGTACGCAATGAAACTCAGGATGGGTGGCACAGATCACCACGCCTTGAAACGGGCCCAGTTCCGCGATTTTGTAAACGTGACCTGAACAGGAACGGGGCCTGTTACAGGTTTTCGAAATCCATGTCGAATTCCGTAGGTTTAATTGGTCTAAAAGTCGTAATGGACCCCATTACTAGCTAGAATACTAGAGTAGGGGCTCTGAGAATAGGGAGAATTAGATAAGTATTTTCAATAGATGCAAAATGACGAAGAAACCGATGGCTGGACGCCTGATCCGGATGGCAGTTACTAAACATCAATGGCATACTTTATCAAAATAACATTGCATACGTAGACTAACAACAAAACATAGGCTCCTAGATCACTGGATAATAACCATGAATTCCTTGGCCCTCCGCATTCGCGTATTGGCATTGGGAAAACCCAGCGGGAAAACCAATGTCGAGGGCTGACGATAGTAGCTCATTCACTAATAACTCTGGTATCAACATTATGCATTTCCCGGGGGAATCGGCAACTGGACGAAGAACAGTTCTCCCATGCGCAGCGATGCCCATTAAGGCAATCTGGATTACTGCACATCAACCCAGTCGGGCAGGGAGACAGTCGAGCGATAGCCCGCATGGCCGCCTTTTGTGCCTGGCTGAGTATCTTGTCGTGATCATGCTGGCAATTTCCATGCATCTTTTGATAGGGGCATGTCCCGAGTAGATGGAAATAGTTGCAAAGCTTGCGACTCTTCAGATCATTGAAATCTTGACTCGAATAAGTGAGTTGTGAGTCCACCCGTTGACCCTGGCTGTTTCGCAAGATCCCTACAGACACCAACCCTCTGGGTAATACTGAGACATGGTGTGCTGGAGGGACTAGTGCTGGTGTAGACGGGGCTCTGGAAGCAGCGTTTGCGTAGTTGGCCGAAGGAGAGGTTGGAGGCGTAGTACGAAACGAAACCCTACGCTTAATATTGGGCAATTTCTGGCTTCGGAAGACTGCGTCGAAGAGAACCGTGTGGAACTTATCCTTAAAATCAGCTAGTTCCTGAGCCCAAGGTGGCCCTTCGATCAGGCATATGCGCCTACGGACTACCTCATCTTGGAGGTACTTTCCGAGAAGACGGGCATATGCGCTATCTGCCGAAGCGCCGAAAAAGATCTTCCGACAGTGAACGTCGGCCAGGTGATGTTGGAAAGATGCTGTATACTAGATTAGGGACCAAAACGAACCTATTCAAAATCGAACGGCACAAGCTCACCTTTGACCTTTTCGTCTGCACATTCTTTTCCATTGCCAGCATCCACGTAATCACACAGGGTGTCACCCATATTGAAGCCACTCACAAAGGCTTCTAGGGAATCTGGAGCTGGCAAGATGCTTGTATCTTTGTACGTCTTGGCCAATCCTTTCAGATTGGCATATACACGAACAATCACTTGAAGATGATGAGGCATACTAGGGTCGCAGGACTTGAGTTCCCCTTCGACAGCCTGTTTCAAAATGCTGGCCGTTCTCTTACCCCCCTCCAGACCGTCTCGAACGAGGTCATCTCAACTATATCCATTAAGCCATAAAATCCTGAAATATTCAAGTTAGACCTACTGGCATACAGTCACCATCAATAATAACCAAAACAAACACGTGGCGATCCTGTTACAGCACAGTTAGCCTACAAATTCGAAACACTTATAGAAGACGATACGGTCGACCTTTTCCAGCTGTAACTCACGAAGTTGTTCCTCAAGCTCTTCAACACGCTCACGAGTCAATTTAATTGCATCTTTCTTATCGCGAAGTTCTGCGTTGGCATCCAACAGAAGGTCAGATTGCGAATCAACGTGGTTGAACAAACTCTAGAGTACAGAAGTGAGCAGAGCAAGCAGGGCGAGGCTTTCCTAAAACATACCGTAATTAGTGAGTGCTTCTGGTCATCCTGGGCCTTGCACACACTCCAATCGTGCCTTAGCCCCTCAAGCTGCGCTTTAATATCCGACATTATCGCCTTTCCACCTTCAAAATCCTAGTTATGCACCAAACAAAGAGCGAGATGAAGATGAGTCGATGCCGTACCCTAGAATGGGAGCAAGCTGGTTAAATCGCTGGTGAGGCTCATAACCCCTCCCTCTTGGTACTTTGAGGGTAAGCCAGACGACTTACCTAAAGGAAGGGTTACACGGCATACGGTTGCCGAATGGTCGAGGGACACGTTGTGATCAATGGGCCACCGCTGGGCTTGGCAAATCGAATATTAGAAGGCTTCTGCCTTGATCTAACGCGTATTTAGGTAGAAGCAGCTACATAGTGGAATCGGATCGTATCATTTGATCACAAATGTCATGCAATATAAGTGGAGGCTACCTGTGGCCATGTGGGCCCCCAGAAGGCATTCGTGCTATTACCAACCCAATATCAATCTGCCTCTCCAGATGACATGCTCAGGAACTGAGCGTGACCGGGGCCAGTATTGACGAATGACAGTGTGACAGACGACATGCAGAAGGGCACACTTTCCTTTCGGACCACTTGTGGGTGAGCATATGACCACGAAAACTCAGGCCGGAGAGCTACAAGCTAGGGATGGGTGGTCAGACGTAGGCTTGCCTACCGTAAAGGAAAATTCAATATCTGTGCGCAGAGTTGCCACGGTTAGCTGCATTGCAATATGTCCCTCTGTCATTCGCCAATGCTGATGCCGTGTCACACTCGGTTTCTGTGGAGCGCTGCCCTCAAATCAAACAAATCAAATCCGGGGTCATATTTGAGATATTTGATAGCCCGCGATGCTGGATTTGTTGTTCGAAATATTTATTTAAATATTTCAAGTATTTCAAATCTGACCATTTGTGCTCTTAGCTCATCTCTCCTAGCCACTATTAGGCCCAGCTTCACCGCACCCCTGGCCCAGTCATCGAGGCATTGTAGCTGTCAGCGTCGTCAACTTGAACCGAGTTGCCAATTTCGTCACTAAGCGGAGAAGTGCAAAGGCGACGGGTGGGGGGAGAAGTAAACAGGCTGCCAACGACGGTGAAGAGGGGAAATATTAGGAAGCTACTTTCTCTTTGGCGGATCTGGGAATGATGATGGGGGTAGCTCACTAATGGCTAGTGTCAACGAAGGCTCTGATTGGTCAGATCCACTCTCCAGGCATTCACAAGGTACCGGGTAGGCTGCAAAGAGGCACTCATCTTCAAGGTCATCTTTTTGCCCGTTACAGGTCGCTTCAAATAGAAAAATATTAATTTCTTCAATTGAATCAACTTATGGAAGTTTTCGCTACAGTATGGTGTTCTTTTTAGCTCGCACACTCCGCGATCAAGTGGCAAGGGACCGGAGGTGGCGACGCTACGGCACTGCGACTCGTGGCAGCTGATCTGGAATATATTTGTACTAGACGGGCAGGTCATGATCGTCACATACCGGGACAAGATGAAGGCGATCCGAAACAACACCCGGAAGGTGGCGCGGTTCGTCCCCGATCCGATCAGGCGGATGATCATAGCATACATATCGTGGTTGATCCCGACAGAGCGGGTGCTGCGGCGGGAGTGCAAGCTCGCCGAGCCGCACGGAGATCAGCTGGAGTATATGTGGCGGGATGGCAGCTCGCGGGTACGGAATACCGAACGGCTCAGCAGGAAGCTCGCGCGCGTGATGTAGGCCGGCACAGGGGTGAGGATCGGGGTGGGACGGTACTGGGCGATCGCTGTGGAGATGGGCCGGAAGACCCGAGGGCTTGTGATGAAGCAGCTGGATAAGTTGGAATATCGTATGGGATCTACAGTCGACGCACGATACACGCATCATGAGGCAGCACTACGCCGTGCACATTGGCTTCCCGAGTAAGCTTCAACCGGAGATGGTTGCGACTTTCAAGGAGATCAGCAAGCTGTGGCATCAGCTTTTAAAGGGAAGCAGTGTAGAAGAGAAAAAGGCGCCGAAGCGTAAGCGGGATGGTTAAGTAACGGAGAAGCAAAGCATCGACAGCTCGGCCCAGAAGATGATAAGCGGCAAGCGGAGAAGGACTGATAAGGAAGAAGCGGCTCGGAAGATGGAAGATGAGATGGCTGACGGACTGCGAACGCTACTTGGGCCGGAGGCGACTTGGCGTGTTTCGTGACCACGTCGTAGTAATTTAGGAAGGGCTCTACTGACGCCAGTATGTATGCAATAAAAATTTTCTCCTCGTCAATTGACTCTTGATCTTGTCAGTAGTCCACTTTTACCATGGAGGATTGACTACCCTAACTAGCTTTAAGTATGTGGCCTCCAAAGCTCCGTAACCACCAGGCTGATGGCCATGACATCGAACAGAATGAAACAACTCCATGGTTACAGCATACAGGATGGTCTCGCATGCTTCTCAGTGGGCATTTCTTCTCTCGTCGTTGATTTCGTTGAAGCGCGCATCGATGACTGGACCTCCAACGCATCAGGAGTTGAAACAAGCCGACCAAGCTTTAGCTACCCTGCAGTTTATCACAGCAGTGATAGTGCAAGGTTCAAGGTGGCTATTTGTTCTCTCGACGAGGCAAGGTCAAAAGACTGTGCTTTGGAAGGAATGGCAGTTTGGAAGTACAGCTACGGTGATGGAAACTTATCAAGTAGTTGCTGGGCTACGATAACTTACAGCATGGACCGACAAGGTTTATTTGCCATGGTTTCAGAAGGAGATTCTAGCATATTATGAACGTAGTATAAAATAAGATTCTAAACATTCTTCTTATTATTCTTTGCTTAAAATCTCTAAAGGCATAATAATTATCACGTCTTATATCTAAAACCTGGCAATATCGTTTAATAAGAAATGCCTAGAATTCTCTATATCTTGTCGTACCGCATGCTCTACACCGACCCTTCGCTCTCGTCGGCTCTCTTAGACCAACACTTCACAATGATTTTTCCATTATTTGCACATCGTCATCCACCTACTCTTCTATTCCTAATTGTCGCGTACCCCTGTCCACTTCTCAACTGCTTGTCTATCTGCGGTTTATTTCCATATAATCCATACCTTAGCGACTGATTTGTCCCATTTCGATCGATGATCTGCGCGCACGTCACTCACGCACCTCGTAGCGGCAATTCAGCTTTATCGTCCGATCCCGCACTATGATCACCGACTTTGCCAGCATCTCGCCGCGGAACCAATCCTCCAGTACGACGGGCAGCGTTGCCGTCAGCAGTACCATCGGACGGCCAAACCGATGCAAGCCTATTAGCTCACTAAGCTTAGCCCGATAGCCAAAGTCCGTGATGGCTGTGTGACACTCGTCGATAAATATCCGCTGTAACAGTCCTACACACAGCAGCCCATCCACGTACCCCGAAAACTGGGCGCTAGAAACGACATCTGCGCTGACAAACACCAGCCGTGCTGCTCGCGGCACGCCCTCTCGTCCGGAGTTCATCGATGACCTGAATCGGATGCAGTCGACCCCCATAGCCGTTGCTCGCGTGACCAAGTCATCCATGAGCGCGACGAACGGCACCACCACGGTGCTTATGCCCGTCTCCCGCATCACTGCCGGCAGCACATTGATTGCCGTCTGATCTGTCTTGAGCGACATGATCGACCGCATGTTCTCGGCTTGCTTGTCGGATCGCGTGGTTAAGATATTAATTTACGCGTAGGCGCTCAGGAGGTATTTCGCTTTGCGCCACCAAAGTAAAGCTATCTGCGAAGGTTGCGACGAAGGAACGAACCAGCCAATGAGAAGGTTCATCACGCACTTTTAATCAAAAAAACCGGCGGGGGATTGAAAACACTGTCCCTCTTTCAGTGAAAGAGGAACTAGCAGGGGTATAAGCCAATGAGAGATGTAGAATTTCCTCTTTCAGTGAAATTGGGACGGACCATAAGGATGTAGGTTGGCACGGATGAAAATTAGACAATGCGACGGGATCTAGTTCAGCCTGCGCACAGTAGGGACAGTATCTGATAAGCCATACCTAAACCATATGGAACTCCATCGCTCTTTTGGGTCTTGTAATTGGAATGAGTACAATTTAAATCCCTTAAGTAGGAACAATTGGAAGGGAAGTAAGGTCAGCAGTATCGCCACCACCAACCCCACTGCTTACGACATGGATTCTGACCGTTTCCCTGCTGCCCCTCGCCACTCTGAATTGCTCCGTCTCTTTGTCCTCCAAGTCGCCCGTGTCCTCGTTGCGTCCCTCATAGAACTTAACGTAGACTGTCCCGGCGATGTCACCGGGAAACTTCCAGTCCATCTTCACGTACACTTCGACACGGATCTCGCCCCCGTGACCCTCCTTGTGGACTTGCTCGGCGTGCGTACCGAACGGGCCGACGAAGATCCCGTCATAGTACATACCATATTTACGGCTGTTGCTTGATATTAGCTGATCGTCACGGATGTACAGTGATCCGCTCAGAACGACCTCGCGGTAGAATTCAGGTGGGTCCTGCAGCGTGATCGCCACTGACGTCGTGCTGTTGGCCGTCACGCTGATGGAGAGCGCGCCCTCGGCGTAGACGCGTTCGATCAGCTTGCCTGCCTTTACCTTGAACGTGCCCGCCGGGACGTCACCGATCGTGAAGGAGCCGTCGAGCGCTGTCACCGCTGTCGAGGCGCCGATGCTCACAGTTGCCCCGTCCCACGGCGCGGCCGTGGTAGCTTACGGTGCCAGTTACAGTGCCGGTGGTCTTGATGAGCTTCCATCGGCTGATATGCCGGTACTCGTAGGTCTCTGGCCGATATACTAGCTTCTCGGTGTAGCCGTAAAGGCCTTTCTGCACGCCATTGACGATCGGGCCCGGCGCATCCCAGAAGAGAAGGTGATCGGGTGATACGGCGTGGCCGAGTCCCATGTTCTTCCAATTATCCGAGTCCTTAGAGTGACCCCTTCCGTCACCATTGTCGCCCGTCCAGTCCGAGTTGAAGGTGTTCACCATCTGGTTTCCGAGATCGTCGGGGGCATCGCCTACCCACGATGCTGGCAGCCACGGGAATTTCTTGTGAATCTTATCGGCGGCCAAGTTCCACATATAGCCATATAGCCACTCAGCTGCCGTGAGTCGCTCCTCGGCGGAGTACATGTAGAGACCGTCGAGCGTCTGGCTGTCTATCCGTGCCCCCGCGGCGACGTCCTGGGGTTCCAGCTCGTAGGGCAACGTGATCATGCCCGCCCCTTCAAGCTGGATGCGTGGATTCACGACCGACTTGGCCGCGGCCCAGAGTAGACTGGAGCAGACGGTCGGGGTGGTATTTGAAGCCCACCAGGTTGACCCGCGATCTGGCGCATTGTAGGACGTGCTCCTTGTGGAAATTCCTGCATTTGTGTACGCATAAAACCGGTAGTGTCCTTTGATGGCCGCGGCAGCGTCTGCCACCCGATGCAGCGTGGTCCGCACGCTCGGTATCAGGGCCTCCTTGAATGGATCAGGCTTGAGAATCAGGGCTGGTATCAGCTTCATACCTTGATCCTGGCGTGTGCGGTAGTCGAAGGCGCTGATACGGTATGGCTTTCCCGTATCCGGATCTACGAGGTCCTCGCCATTGAAGGCGCCCTGAACGCTCTGGGTGATTGTTCCCGGCCAGGCGTACTTGAGAACATCGGGATCAATGCCATCTGTTCCCCTCTCTCCGAGGACGGACCCGACCAGGTGGCCATGCATTCTGTCTTCGGACGCGGTGGAGTGCCGAATCTCGTAGTGGTTCTTGGTCATGATGCCGCTGTGTGCGTAAGCCTGAGGAGGGTCGACTTGGCGGAGCAGGCCGCCGATGACTCCGTTGCCAGCAGGAGATAAGATAGCATCACCTTTGAAGGCGTTGGCAATGCGTGCCGGTATGGTCACCCATGCCCATTCATCAGTGAGTTGACAGGTCACGCCGACCTCTGGCGGATCCTCGTCTGGGAGACACGGCTTGCCAAGCAAGACCTCTCCACTAAACGCGCGGATGTCGGGCATTTCTTCCTTGCCAGCGGTGATGTTCTCACGTAGTATCTTGACATTTGGTCGGGTAGAGACACCCTCAACAATGCGAATATGGCGTATCACCTCGTCTCTGGTAAAGAAGGCCTTGTCATGATGCAGTGATTGATTGCGCATGCTGTGGAGAGCCCTGACAGCATTGGGGTCAGTGATAATCCGCGTTCCGCTGCCTTGAGTACTCTCCCTGTACTCAAAATAGCAGCTAGTGCGAACTCGCTTGCCCGCGTCCGTCTGCCCCGCAAGATGGACTGCGTATCCAAAGGAGCCGCGAGGCAATGGAAATGGAATGCCGCAATCAATGTCCGCTGCCTTGTTTGCAGGGACTCGCACAGAGATTGCTTCCTCGGGAGCAAACATCTGTGCAAACTCTGAATCTTCCGTCAGGTACTGGAAGGCTTTTTTGGTCAAATGCAGCGGCTCTGGCTCCACATTCTTGATGCGGCAGCTTCCCGCCAGCTTCTTATCTTGGCGAACAGCTCGGAAGTTGTAATCTAGTTTCGGTTTGACAAAACCCCGTGCCTTCTCGAGGAAGTACGTGTTCCATACGACAACACTCCTAGTTGCGCTAACTGGGCTTTGGCCGGGATATGCGGCTGTAACGCGGACTTCAAAGGTTCCGTACGGCTCGTTGATGTCGAGGTAATCCTCGAAAAGCTGCTTGACCGATGGTCCAGTTGTAGTGCGTGACCCGGCTCTGCCAAAGTCCCAGGTATAGACAGTTCCAGGAACGTGAATATCCGCGAAGTTGAGAATCTCAAAGTACCCAGCTCCGGCCTCGGGACTGCTCATCGCCATGTATGGAAATTTGGCTTTCAGAGGCAGGTCCTGGGGATTCTCTACGAGAATATCCACTGACCGGGTCTCGATGAAGTCTTCGCGACGGTAGACTGCCACCGTCACTTTGTGAATCCCCGGGAAGTCATAAAACTGAAACCACTGCGATGAACCGGGGACTCCGTTTATGAAGACACGGAAGCCTTCAGGCTCAGTTAAGCGCACGAAAACTCTGAAGCTCTCTCCGAACTGGACATTGCTCTTCGAGATCCGGATAGAGCGGATCAGCTGGACCTTATTCCATAGAGAGGGTGTCGCCAGAGGGGTCCATCCCTCTGACGAGATGTGAGCTTCCTGGCATTGATAGTTCTCCCGCTCGAACGTGACTTTGCTGCCGATTTTGTACTGCGTCTGGACCTCCCACGCTGTGACACCGCATGGAGTTGGAGTCGCCCAGAGCGCAGGGACATGAGGTGGCTCCCATCCGGGATGAGAGCGATGGCGTTGGAGGCAGCCATACAGCCGACCGCCATAGCGGACTAGAGAAGCCGTGGCGTAGTCAGTGTCGGATTTCCAGTCAGCAGCCGGCATGTTGATTGGGGTGCAAGCTGGTTCATCCCTCGACTGGATCAGAACGCCTGGTGCGGTTGGTACATCCTCATCATCAGTGGCCTTGATAATGTCGGCCATGCTGGCAGGAAGTCGGTCATTGACAGCGGAGGTTATGTCGCCGCCGTCCTCGACAGCGACATCGTCAGGCTCGCCAGACGGTGCTACTTGGGGAGCGGCCTGGGCGAAGGTAAAGAGCGTCACAGCGAAGAGAAGCAAGAGAATACTGCAGAGAGATAGGCGTTCTTGCGTGCGTCCCTGCATGCTAGCGAGTGTTATCAAAGAAAGATGCTCTAAATAGGAAGATTCTGGTGCTCGAGTGCTTGTTGTCTGCATGATGAACAGGCGGGATCTCTCGGCTGCATCTCTCGCTTTTTATCCTTCTTGCCGTACGTACCTCGATGCCATTGTGGAGGGAAAGTCTTTACCACCCTACTCAGTCGGGGATGTCAGCTCTTGAGGTCCTAACTTTAGAGACAAACATGTTTTATCTTGCACAGTGACTGCGCATCCTCTAGCAGGCGTTCAGAGACGTGGAATCTACAATAATGGTGGGGTATTAGGGCGCTAATAATTGCGAGAGCTGATTTAAAAGGAAGGAGGCTATTAATAGTATAGACCATTAGGCTCAAGGCTTTAGTTTTAGAGGATACATTTCGGTCCTTAAATAAGGAATGCGCCGGCCGGACTAGATACGAGCTGTCAAGAGTCTCACGCCGATACCTTCTGTTATACAGATACCTTCTATCCGAGCTTGCTAGAAACCATCCAAAGAACTAAATATATAGCAGTCTCAGCTCTGGCAGCTGCTGCTAAGTACACCCGACCCTAACTATAAAGGCTAACTTTTCGTCCCTCCCCACCAAAAGGCAGCCACTAGTAGCTAGTATTCTAGCGCTAATTTATGCTACTTAAACTCAAAATTAGCTGTGCCCCAATTTGCGGGCGCAGCTATTATTTAGAGGATAGGCTCGTGGATCTTGCCTAGTGCTCCATACCAAAATAAATTCTACGTAGAATTTATTTGTTTTATGTCAAACAACCCAGGGTAGAATTGATTTTTACAGGAGAGTAGAATTTAATTTCTAGACCCACCTAACAGGGAGTAGGCTTGAATTTTGCAAGGGGTATACTTTATTTAGATTAAGGTTAATTAAATTAATGATAAGACGTGTCGTTAGTGAAAGGGCGCAAGTACATGTAATTTATAGTATGTATTTACTAGTAATACTCTTCTTAAATGGTTTATAGAGATCCTCTCCCCTTAACCAACACTGAGATATAGGGAGTATATACCTAATTGCAGTGTGCTCGTGGATCTGACCTAATGGGAGCCGTAAGCCGTGCGGGGCAGGATGCTAACGGTCTGGAAAATACGGCAAAGGCTGCGGCGAAGCAGTATCACGATGCCATCCGACAACGCAAGAACAATCATTAGAAGGAGTTTCTAGTAGATAACGATAATATCTGGAAAGCAGCCAAGTATATAAAGTCTAGGGATAAAGGCAACTTTTAGGAGGGTACCCTAACTCGGTAGGGCAGATGGAACAAAAATGACAAATTATTAAGAGCAAGCTGAAGAGCTTCTTACTAAGTTCTTCCTGCCACTACCAGATAATATTAAAGACAAAGGGCTATAGTATTAAAGAGCCACTATAATAATACCTAACCTGACTTTAGAAGAAGTAGAATATTAACTATAGGCAATAAAATCATAAAAGGCACTAGGAGAATATAGGCTATTAGCAATTATCTAGAAGTAAGTTTAGCCCTTAGTAAAATATAATATCCTTACTATCTTTTAGGTATTACTAAAGGAAGATATGATACTAGATTAATAGAGATATACTTAAATTATCCTACTTAAGAAGCCAGGTAAAGATAATTATATAATTATAAAAGCATAGAGGCTAATCTTACTTCTTATTATATTAGGTAAGGTATTAGAATTAGTTATTACTAAGAGAATCTCCTATATAATAGAGACTTATAGACTTCTTCTAACTAACTACTTTAGTATATATAAGCAGTAATTAGTAGAGTAAGCCCTTATATTTCTATAAGAGTATATGTTCTTAGCTTAGTATTTATATTATATTATAAGCCTTATTAGTTTTAATATAAAAGGTATATATAATGGCATATAACGTACATGATAAGCGAGTGGACCAGACAAGTGAGTGGACCAAAAAGTTTTTCTTTAGTATTTACACCTTAAGATCTAGTATCCTTAATAAGCTATTAAAAATCAAAATTAACTTAATAAAAGCTAATACTTATATAATATATCAAATCTATAATATACCTTATATAATTAAGCATTTTAAAAATATATAAAATTTACTTATGAAATAATTAAGAAATATCTTATTCGCACCGTCTTTTTTAAGTCTTTTAAGTTTTATAAGCTAGATAAATTTTTAAAAAATTCTAGAAAAATACTTATATAGACGATTTTAAGTTAAGCATTCAACAGCTATTCGTACTTATATTTTAGACTTAAATAGCATATTTTAAGAATTTTAAAGTTCAGCATTTAAGGTATACAGTATAGTTGGTCCACTCACTTGTCTGGTCCACTCGCTTATCATGTACGTTATAGCATTTTAATACTTTAATAAATTAATTAAAAATTAAATAAAATTATTTCTTGTGATAGTGTAGCTTATTATATAATAAGGTA
Source organism: Fusarium oxysporum f. sp. lycopersici 4287 (assembly GCF_000149955.1). Taxonomy (NCBI): domain Eukaryota; kingdom Fungi; phylum Ascomycota; class Sordariomycetes; order Hypocreales; family Nectriaceae; genus Fusarium; species Fusarium oxysporum. The sequence goes on from NC_030986.1 coordinate 6,839,135, forward strand.
TTTTTAAAAGATTTTTAATTACTTTATTTTATATAGAAAATCTTAAAATACAGTGTATTTCACAGTGTATATAGACTTTAAAGTTTATAGCTATATAGAGTTTTTTTTCAAAACTCTAAGAAAATTAACATAACGTACACGATAAGCATGCCGATCAGACAAGCATGCCGATCAAAAATCTCAACTCTCCTAAGATAAATCGCAATAAAAACACAACAGACCATCTGATCAATTGAAATTAACTACTATACTCATCTCCAGAGGCCTCAATACCCTCCTGACAGGTTCTTGCATTATGCCCAGTCTTACCGCAAGTCCCGCAACGCCGAACCCTCGGTCGCGCCGAACTTCCTTGACCACCACTTCTTGATGATTCAGCCATTACCTGTATATCTACATCCATCTGATCAATTAGATCCCGACCTTCCTGTATAGTCATACTCCCTCTATTCCGTAGGCGGGTTCTTTTTGCCCTGTGCCGCCGGCTAAGTATCTCATTTGCCTGTCGAAGCTCTCGGTTCTCGGCCTCTAGTAGGGCAGTCTTATGCATATTTCTCTTTACTGCCTTAGTAAGAGACTGAAGAGCTTCAAGAATTGATTCTGGGGAGCTACTGTGATATCTTCTGATTCGTCTCTGTAGGTATTCAGACTGGGATCCAGCCTCAAGAGCTGTTCTTGGGGTCCTTGAAGTCCAAGATTGAGCTTGTTGGGCCTCCTCCTCAACAGGCGTTGGAGTCCGTAGCTGCACATCAAGTTTTGAGATCACAACTTCCGGGTCAAAAGGAACAAGACCGGCTCCTCTAAAACCCCCTTTGATATTTGCCTCGGTCATAGTCAATTGAAAGGCGGCGTAAAAGGCCGGGAAGAACTCGGTCTTGGAAATATGGGTTATAGACCTTCTGATCAGATGCTCTATTTCTCGACCATATGCCTTTTTCAGCGGCCCAAAACACCCAACATCAAGGGGCTGAAGTAGGTGGGAAGAATGAGGTGGCATACAGAGCGTGATGATATTGTTCTCTTCACAATATATCTGGAAGTCAGCCGAATGGTGGCTTTCGTGACCATCAAGGATCAGAAGACGATAGGCACCAACTGATCGGTCGGTTGTACATCGATTGAAGTGCTTTAGCCACTCAAGACCCGTCTCATTATCCGTCCAACCATTTTGGGTTGTGGCAATAGCCCAAGTGGCCGGGAGGTTGCTTTCTCGGTACCAATTAGCAAGGTGATATTGGCCTGCAACCACGATAAATGGATCAATCGCCTGACCTTCTGTATTGATCGCTTGAATCGCTGTAACCCATTCCCGGTTTCCAGGCTGGACTGATTTTGGCCGTCCACGCCTTTCCGAGCTAGTAATAACTATAGCGCTTGATATCACGCCCATCATAAAGCCGGTCTCATCAAAGTTCCAGATATCATCTGATCGGATGCCATACTTCGCGATTGTGTTCTGTACGAGCCTGAACCAATTGCGAATAGCGATTGGATCTTCGCATTTGGCCCTCTGATAGTCATATTTCCTCTGAAAACGCGTCTTGAGCTCTGGTTGCCGCTTAATAAAATTGATAGCCCAGCGCTTGCCAACTGGTGATGCATCGCGATCAGCAAGCAGTCGATTCGCCATTTCTTCAATATCGCGATGCCGGGAAGGAAATCCTCGCGAATCTAGGTCAAGGATATACTGGACTATAACCTGTTCCTCCAGATCACTCAGTTTCCGTGACTTTGGAACCCAATCGCAACGTGCAGAGATACCGTTATGTCGGGCATGGAGGGTTGAGAAGTTCACATCATAGACCTTTGCAGCTCGTCGCAGACTTAATTTTGGGTCTGCCCGATAGGCCTGAAGTGCAAGAAGGATTTGAGCCTCTTTATTAGATTGAGACATATTATTTGGTTGAGAATCAATTGATCAGATAGTTAGATGTAAGGTTGAGGGATTTTTGATCGGCATGCTTGTCTGATCGGCATGCTTATCGTGTACGTTAGCTTATTTTAGGACTTATTTATAAGCTATTAAAATTTTAGCCATTTTAGGCTTACCCGTTGGCTCATGCCGCGAGGCGGGGCGAGCCAACTAAGCAAGCTTAGTTGGGCCCAAAAGTGTGAGACGGCACAAAAGTGTGAGACAACCGAATGGACCGGTTTTTGGTGCTGTTTGCGGCATTTCCTGTTCTTCAACACTCTCATCAGGTCAAAAAAATATGAAAATTGCTGGAATTATAGAAATGAAGCTTCTTGTGATAATATATTTGCTATTGACTATATGTGACTGGGCGAAATAACTGCTGCGGCGCCCAAATGGCTTCCTAATTAAGAACGACTTCTCATGCATTTCTCACGCAATTTGGAGGTGTTATTGTTCATCATAAAGTGCCTGAGTGGCCTCTAAGGCTTCGGCTTCCTCTATCATCCGATTGATGAAGGCATCGTCATACCGGGCGTGGTGTTGAGGCGGGCATGGTGTTGAGGGTATCATCGGAAGGGAGGACTCGCGGTCTAGTAGGCAGGGCGGCGATGAGGGCATCTTGAGATCATCTTCATCAGATAAATCATTATCTTCATCCTCATCCTGATCGGCCGGCGCTTGTGTGAGCGTGAAATCGACGGTATCATCGCTGCAGAGAAGTCGTGATAAATCGGCTGACGAGAGGGGCTTATCTGCAAAGCGTGCTTTGCGAATAGCCTCACGGGCTTCCGGGGCAAGCTGGGTATCGATCGTAAAGAAATCCTCCTTCTTGTTCAGTTGAGAACGTATCTCAGCTCGTGAGGCGTCATATGAGGCATATTCAACATCCTTTCCGGTGTGTTCGAGCCACTGTTTAAACTGTAACCTCTTTTCAACGCCGTTGACGATAACCTCCTTCTTCTTCCGCCACTCATCTCTTATCTCCTTCATCTGCTGGATTGCAAAAGATCGAAGATTCCGAAGCTGAAGTCGCTGTTGTGCCTTATTTCCTGCATTTACATCCTCAGTATGCTGTTCTCGAAGCTCTTCTAAGCTCACATTGTGAATATATTCTCCTACCGGTTTTGCTCGCTTGCCGCGCTTTCTCTGGTGATATCTCTTCTCGATACGCCCTTGGCGATCTTCAACGTGATTCCTCACGATATCTTCAAGCACAATAGCTTCACTGACGATCTTCCGGACCGACTCCAGTCCCCTGAGCGTTGGGGAGCTCAGAATATCGTGATAGCAGTTACTGACATCTCTTGCTGTATCAGAGGCCAAAGGGAACCGATTTTCCGCCGGTAAAAGCGAAGATAAAGCCGGGTCAATAGCCTTACGCGTCTTCAGCTTCTTTTTTAGAAGATAGCTGACTGCAGGCACCTCGGTGGGCGGGAAGATTCCTGACTTTTCGAAGCCTGTGATGATGTGGGCCGGCGTGAAGCCTTCATCAAAGATCTCCTGAGGTAATGAGGATTAGTATGTGAAAAGCGGGGTATTTGAGAGAAGGTTAAAGCTGATTACACATACCTTGAAGGAGCCGGCAAAGTCACGGCGGTTGAAGCTCAAATTTCCCTTCCGCAAAGCATCTCGCAGCCTTTTTTGGTGTGCATTCTTTAACCACTGAAAAACACCAAGATCCATTGGTTGAAGCATGTGAGTTGAATGAGGAAGAAGGAAGGCAACGAGGATATTAAATTTTATACAGTATTCTCGAAAGGCGAAAGAGCCGTGACCGGAGAAGCCGTCGATAACGAGCAACCGCCACACGAGATCCTCTTCAGCCTTTCCTTCCGTGCCCGGAGGCTTGTCATATAAAGCGGCAGCATTAGAAGGGCTTTTTAGGTGCTCGTTACACCCAAACCACTCTTCAAAATCCAGCTGACGATGTTGAACTGCTGCAGACTTATCCCAAGACTTCCGGTTGAAGTCTCTCGCCCACTCGAGCGTTATATCGCCATTCGAGAACGCTGTATCTGACTGTGCAAACCGCATCTCGAGATCGCCTTCTATATTCGCCCACTCGAGCGTTGGAAAGGCTTTGAAGATAAGCCACGGCGGAGTGGTCTCTCCGGCGGCGTTACCTGTACCGATCACGGTACAAGTCTCTCGATCATTAGGGGAATATACCTCTGTTGCCGCCTTCTTATTAGTACGTACAACGAGGCATTGTACTCGCTCTCGCAGTATTCCGACTCTAATACCTGCTTGATCAGCATTCCAGATTTCCGAGGCGCCGATTCCGTATCTCGTGATAACCTCATCGAGCCGCTTGAACCACTGCTTCGTCTCCTCCACGCCGGCTTCCTCATACTCATAGCGCGCCGCTTCCTTCGCCTTCAATATCGAGGTATCAAGCTCAGGATGATCGTCACGGAAGCGCCTGTACCACATCTTCCCAACCGGCTTGGCATCAGCATCACGGCGGCTTCTTATAGTGTTGACTGCATCCACAATCTCGCTTTTAGAAGCTGGAAGACCGGACTTCTGCATCCACATAACGAAGCTCACGATAGCCTCATCTTCATCATCCGAAAGAAGTCGCGGCCGGCCCATATTTGGCTGAATAACTAGTTCATAATCAAGGGTATTAGCAGCTTCAAGCTGCTTGATAATCCGAGCAATAGACGGCCTCTTAGAGCCGGGATATCGTCGTTCAGCATCGCGGAGAGAGAGAGCCTTCTTTGGCCCGTTGGAAGCATCACGAGATAAGCCCTTTTGGAGTCGTTGGCGTGAAATAACCACTGCCTGAGCAGCTTTAATGTTAGGTATTGACGGCATAATGCAAGTGGACAGAAATGGTACTTTTTTTACTAATTGGCGTCTAGATTTGCATGAAAATCACATAGAAAATCAATGAAATTCGAGACAGCCGGCGGTGAGGGGTTGTCTCACACTTTTGTGCCGTCTCACACTTTTGGGCCCAACTAAGCTTGCTTAGTTGGCTCGCCCCGCCTCGCGGCATGAGCCAACGGGTAATGGGGGGAATTGGAGGGGTACCACGTTCTCTTAATGAGAACTAGCGCCAGCTTCTTACCTCTAAGTTTCAGCCATCAGCGTCATATTTTCCATCGATCTCCTGATACCACATAAACTCTGTATTGGAGCCATGGAGAGCGTCGGATGTCTGCTATGTGGTAGTTGATGACCAGTAGGCGCTCTTGCCGGTTGCTCTTGAGGCTCCGCAGACACTGTGGACCGTCAATTTGTCGGCTTCAGTCGGAGGTGACATGACGCTTAAGATCGCGCCGCGGATAACTCAAAGTCTGCCCAAGCAAGTTGTGCGTTCTTAATTACATCTATTTTGACTGGTGGTCACTGCATATGTAACCTGTGTCACCGACATCATAAGTGCGTTTTCCACATGTTCAATCCCGGCGCGGGCGAATCGTCGTATTGCAATTAACAAACCGTGAGAACGAGATCTTTGGGCTCAACAAGCCACAAAAGAACTCAATGGGCTTCAACCGTTCATTGCATCTACACCCGCATTGTTTTGACTCGAGGCAGCACGCCACGACCACCACGCGTCCACCAACGACAGCGACGATATCTGAGCAGCAGTACAACCCACGGGGAGTCTGACGGCGGAGCCCAAATCTTTCGAGTGTCGCCAAACTTTCCACTTTTACTGGCGTAGTGAGTTCTTTTTACGTCATCGTCATTCTCCGCTCCTGCCCCAAATCCAGCGCCTAGACGCTGTACACTGCGCGCCGCGCTGCACATTGTTCACTAAATTGGAGAGAAGGCATTGCAAGTCAAGCTACCGCTGTCAATTAGGCAATCTATACGTCTCTGACCTGCTATACCGAGTACGGCTTATGGGCCATGGCAAGGTGGCTCGAAACTCTCCAACCGGTCCGCAACGGTACCGCAGGACAAGTTTCCCAGCAGTGTCCCTGATATCCGGGAGTGGTTAACATGTGATTATGACTGATTGCCAAGATAAAGAGGGTTTTTTCACTGTAAAATGGCACCTTGCAGAGAGTGCCATTCATGATGTCACTCTATCGCTTTCATGGCGTAGCTACTCCTCTCTCTTCTTCAATCTCGATTGCTATGGGCCATTATTGGCACGGCGGCACGCCCAAGTTGTTGGGATCTCAACCTACCTTTTCTCGCCAACGGTCGCACACACCGGAGCTGCCCTCGAGATCAGGGGCAAATTCTAACAACCCAAAAAACCGGAGCTTCCATTACACCTCAAAACGAGCAGCCTGGATATACTTCTGTATGACGTGGGGTGTGTAGGAGGCAGCTCTATGAACCATCTATCCAGATGGCCGCCCTACCCTCCTCCGAAGGGAGCAGCTACTTTATTTTCTCGGAAATGGAAGAATGCCATTCTCCCTCGCAACTGGCGGGCAGGACAACGACGTCTCAGTCTGGAGCAGACCCAACGAGCGACCCATGCTCTCAGTCTCTTGAACATCCAGACACCGCAGCCTCTTCAGCTTCCTCGACGCCTCCTATCTACGGCGAATCAATGGATATGTCCTGTTCCTCGACACCATTTGCGGATATTTCCACCCCATCCGATTATAATGACGGAATTCACCAGGTCAAGCCGTCGGCAGAGCACGCTTGGTTACCCCAATTTCAGAAAGACGGTTTCTTTGTAGCACCGGACGATGGCCTGGAACGCCGGTCGGATCTCAAGGCGGGCGACTCATACTACGCCTCTTCTATTGACAATGATAATCCGGCTGATACGTCAACATGGGGTTCGCCAGAATTAGGAAAGTTCCACGAGCGCGCTGAAGTTAATACTGCTATTGACGCCCAGCCGTGGAGGAATATCGACTACCTTTCTCATGACTGGAAGGAGGAAGAAATCCTGTCATCATGGAAATATATTTCCACCCGCCGAGGAGAGGACCCCAATAGCGCCCGTTTGGAGAATGCATGCTGGAGAACATGGACAAAATATAAAAGCCTGAAGACTGTGTCTCCCAAAACGCTCAACTGGTAGGGACATGATGTTATTAGGCACGAATATCAAGCTAACTTTGTGCAGGCTGAAAGATAGCGATGTGAGTTGGCTATATGGCCCCGTTCAGCAAGGTGCTAGCAAGATCTACTGTACGCAGACTGGACCTTGTGGTGCCTCATTGCTCCAGCCCAACTTACTAGTCAATTCTAACAGGAAGAGTATCCTGAAGAAAAGGAGCATATCAGATATCATACTGCCGAGGCCATTGTCAACATCATCCTTACCCCAGCAGGTAACCCCAGTGGCCCAGGCGAGACAGAAAGACAGCCGGCGATTAAAAGAGCTTTCTTTTGATCGCGCAGTGACGATGGATCACAATATATTCCCCTTCCCTTCGATGCCAATGAGCTGTGATACCTCTAGTATGCTACCATCGTCAGCATACAGTGGGATCTCATCGTCAGGTCTTGAACGTAAACACATCCACTTCAATTATGAAGTCGAGCAATGTATCGCCGTTGAAGTTAAAGACGACGACGATGACGACGACTGCGATATCAGTACCGATACCAATTCCGAAGACGGAATGATAATGAAGCTGGACAGGTCGCGAAAGACGGCGAAGGAGGGCAATCCAGTACTCTCTGATGGAAAGACGATCGCGATGCTTCCATCAACAACACTAAAACATCGAGAACATGTACAAGTCCCAGAAACGGTCATACGCTACACCTCTAGCGCCTTACAAGAGGCGCCTCGTCCACCTAAAGCGTCAGGTAGATTCTCCGAGGATTTAATTGATACCGATACAAACTCAGGCTGGTACACATATGGGGCTTTCGAAGAACATGATCCGCATCACATTACTTCTACAGACACCTTGACCGCCGAGCCAGCTGGCATGCGTCGCACTCAGTCTAACATGTTTATGCCCTATGAGGAGGCGGCCACGTGTTCAAACAAAGGGATGTTTTGTCGCGTTATTGACACCGTTAAAACAGCCAGGGACATAGCCTATGTTATTTGGAATAGTGGCTGGAGATGAAACTTTGGAACGATGGAGACAGTTTTACCTCTTGAAATGGCGACTCTCTTTCCTTCCTTGCCAGTCCATCTCTATTGTGAGCGTAGCTGCCGGTGTGCCAGTGCCAAACCACCAAGCCATCGTAATGTATATACCTGTGGGAGCACTGAGCTGCCCGCTTAAATCTAGCCGTCCCCGTTTGGCGCTGTTGCCGGTCGTGCCACCATAGAGAAGCTTAGAAGAGACGGAAACAGAGTCAATCTCATTTGGCTACCACCCGAAAGCGAGCTCAAAATTCAGAAGACAGCCAAGATGTCAGCCCGTTACGCAATGGAGCCGTACATGACGCCACAGAGAGGATTCGCCAAAGCGAAGACCACAATTCTCAATCGAACGAGGGCAGATCTGCGAATGGATAGGAAGCTACCAGATGGAGTTGGCAGGCATTCTAGAAAGATCGACTCAGCTCTGCCTGGTAAACATACCCCCCTGCTGTACGATCAACTATTATGGAAAGAAGCCAGCGTGCTTGCGCAGCTCAGAACCGGAATGGCGCGACTGAACGGTTATCTATATCAGATTAGGGAAGTACCGACAGATGAGTGCCCATGCGGGCGGGCAAAGGAAACGGTAGAGCATTTCCTCTTCCGTTGCATAAAATGGACAGAACAGCGCAAAGAGAAGCTTGAGTATAGGGAGGAAAAACGCTGCAATCTTTCATTTTACCTAGGAGGTAAGGCAGTATCAGATAGACAGGAATAGACACCAGACATGGACGCGGTGCAGGCCACAATCAGGTTCGCGATCGCTACAGATCGCCTGGAACAAAGATGACGTGAACACCGCTAATCAATCGATTCTAAACCCATCTAATAACAGCTACCCTTCGAACAACCAAAAGCAAGCATTGCTTCAGCCGCAGAAGACAGGAAACTGAACACTTGGAGGAAATGGGCTTCAACTTGACTTGCTGCTGACACCCTGGAGGGCCAAGGAGAAGAGTGATGACTATACTGGAAAGAACAAGGTGAGATTCTCAGGGGTTTAACGAGAGCAAAGCAAAAACTAGAGAGATGTATGTTATCTTAGCTTCAGAGCCCTCTGGGCGTTGGCCTACCGGGCGTAATAGACTTGTGTGCGTGCGTGTGTGTATGTGTGTGTATTAAGAACGATAAGAATCCAGTGTTCCAAGCGCATAATGTATTCTTAGTTTGATGTTTGTTAGGAGCATACATGTAAATTCTCTTCTCTGGCCACATTCGTATTAGTACCACTATGAAATGCTCACAACTAGCTATACTAAGATACCACACTGTAGTTCAGAAGCCCCTTAAAGGGCTCAAGAGCACCGCAGGCATCGCAGACAGGACGCCTTTCGTCGCATTTCTTGCGACGGAGGCGACAAGTCTAACAGCCCGCGTTGGAACGCACCTTTGAAGACATGAAGTTGCGAAACATGGTGGCTAGTGGAGAAGATGCCCCCTGAGCCTGTTGAAACAGTGGATATGACGGCATTAGTGACTTTCTTGTAGATGATTAAGATCAGAGGGATATTAATAAGCTGTTGCATTGATGAAAGATGCAAGTTTGTTTATACTATAAGTTATACATAGAAATTTATTTAAAATAAGTAAGTAATAAAAATACTATAACGTATTTTATAAGCGAGTGAGCCATATAAGCGAGTGAGCCAAAAATCCCTCACCTTACAGTATCACTATTCAATTCAATATTTATCAACAACCCAATATGTCACAGTCCTTATATGAGGCTAGGGTCCTTCTTGCCCTTCAGGCCCTTCAAAATAACCCGAAATTAAGTGTCCGAAAGGCAGCAACCATATATCAAATCAATCGCTGCACCTTAGGTCGCCGCCAGAAGGGAATTCAATCAACACGCAATACCACTACAAAGTCACGGAATCTATCTGATCTAGAGGAGCAGATAATAGTTCAATTCATTCTTGACCTAGATTCGCGAGTATTTCCCCCACGGCGCGATTTTGTAGAAAAAATGGCTAATTCTCTACTTGCCGATCGCGATGCATCACCAGTTGGCAAGCTCTGGGTTCATAACTTTATCCAGCGACAACCACAGCTTATAACGCGTCGATTTCGGAGATATGACTATCAGAGAGCCAAATGTGAAGATCCGACTATTATTCGTGACTGGTTTCGCCTCGTAGAGAATACGATCGCGAAATACGGTATCCAATTGGATGATATGTGGAATTTTGATGAGACCGGCTTTATGATGGGCATGATTGAGCCCGGGATGGTCGTCACAAGCTCAGAAAGGCAAGGGATGCCGAAAAAAGTCCAGCCTGGAAATCGTGAATGGATTACTGTGATTCAGGCGATCAATGCAGAAGGTCAATCGATCCCGCCGTTTATCATTGGTTCAGGCCAATATCATCTTGCCAATTGGTATCGAGAATGCGACCTACCAGGCGATTGGGTCATTGCATTGAGCGAAAATGGATGGACTAATAACCAGCTAGGTCTTGACTGGCTCAGGCACTTTAATCGGTCAACAAAGGACCGATCAGTTGGTTCTTATCGTCTTTTGATCCTTGATGGTCATGAAAGCCATCACTCGGCCGAATTCATGAGATATTGTGAGGAGAATAAGATTATTACATTATGCATGCCTGCTCATGCCTCTCATCTACTCCAGCCTCTTGATGTCGGCTGCTTTGGACCGCTGAAAAAGGCTTATGGGCGAGAAATAGAGCGTCTAATGAGATGCTCTATAAACCATATCTCTAAGACCGAGTTCTTTCCTGCCTTCTATGCCGCCCACCAAGCTACTATTACAGAAAGTAATATCCGGGGAGGTTTTAGAGGAGCTGGGCTTGCTCCCCTTGACCCAGAAAATGTCATCTCAAAGCTTGATATACAGTTACAGACCCCGACGCCTCCTGTAGAGGTCTCGGCACCTTCGACCCCCTGGGCTTCAAGGACCCCTAAGACAGTATTAGAGGCCCAATCGCATTCTAAATATCTACAGGCACGGATTGTTAATCACAAGAGCAGCTCCCCAGAGTCAATTATCCAAGCTATTAGGTATTTTGAGAAGGGAAATAGCATCGTTATCCATGAGGTGGCCTTGCTGAAGGATAGGGTTCGACAACTTGAACAAGAGAATCAGACACTAGGGCGGCGCCAGAGGGTAAAAAGAACTAGACTACAGAAAGGAGGGCCTTTGACTGTAGAAGAGGCATCACAAGCAATTGATCAGATGGATGTTCATATGCAGGTAGCGGCCGAGTCGTCAAGAAGTGGTGGTTGCAGAGGGTCAAAAGGACCGAGGGTTATGCATTGTGGCAAATGCGGCAAGGCCGGGCATAATGCAAGGACCTGTCAGGAGGAAATCGAGGTCAATATGGAAGAATATAGCGATTAGTTTTAATTAATCTGATAGATTGTGATGTTTTTAAGAGTAATCTTATTATGTAGGTGATGAAAGGTGGCTCATTCGCTTATATGGCTCACTCGCTTATAAAATACGTTAAATAAAATAAAGTTAAGTATTTAAAATCTATTAAAACCTATTTTATAAATATTTAAAAAATTATATAACGTGTTTGATAAGCATGCGTCGCAGACAAGCATGCGTCGCACTTTTCCCTCTTACATCTAACTTTTTATCTGATCAATTAGTTCTCAACCACCAAACATGTCACAACATTCAGATGAAGCTAGAACCCTCCTTGCCCTTCAGGCGCTTCAGAATAACCCAAAATTAAGTATCCGACGCGCTGCAACAATATATGAGATTAATGAGCACCGCCTACGTCGGCGTCAGCAAGGCATTCAATCGCGAAGCGATTTTATCCCGAAATCGCGGAAACTATCTGATCTAGAGGAACAGATAATAGTTCAATTCGTCCTTGACCTAGATTCGCGAGGATTTCCCTCGCGATTGCGTTTTGTGGAAGAAATGGCCAATTCTCTGCTAGCTGACCGCGATGCGTCACCTGTTGGCAAGCGCTGGGCTCATAACTTCATAAAGCGACAACCAGAGCTAAAGATGCGTTTATTTCGGAGATATAACTATCAGAGAGCTAAATGTGAAGATCCGACTATTATTCGCAATTGGTTCAGGCTCGTACAGAATACAATTGCGAAGTATGGTATCCGATCAGATGATATCTGGAACTTTGATGAGACTGGCTTTATGATGGGCCTTATTATGGCCGGAATGGTTATCACTGGTTCAGAAAGGCAAGGAAGGCCAAAATCAGTGCAGCCTGGAAACAGGGAATGAATTACTTTGATCCAGGCGATTAATGCGGAAGGTCAATCGATCGCGCCGTTCATCGTTGGTGCAGGCCAATATCACCTTGCCAATTGGTACCGAGAATGCAACCTCCCAGGCGATTGGGTTATTGCAACGAGCCAAAATGGTTGGACAAATAACGAGCTAGGTCTTGAGTGGCTAAAGCACTTTGATCGGTCTACAACTAAACGATCAAATGCTCGGTATCGTCTTTTAATCCTTGATGGTCACGAAAGCCACCACTCGGCCGATTTTGAGAGATATTGCAAGGAGAACAAGATCATCACGCTCTGTATGCCTGCTCATGCATCTCATCTACTCCAGCCTCTTGATATTGGGTGCTTTGGGCCGTTGAAACAGGCTTATGGTCGAGAAATAGAGCATCTGATCAGATGCTCTATAACTCACATTTCCAAGACTGAGTTCTTTTCTGCCTTTTATGCTGCATTTAAAGCTACTTTTACAGAGAGTAATATACGGGGGGGCTTTAGAGGAGCTGGGCTTGCTCCTCTTAACCCGGAAACTGTAATCTCAAAGCTTGATGTGCAGCTACGGACCCCAACGCCTCCTGGGGAGGCCACTCAACCATCAACACCATGGGCTTCAAAGACCCCAAAGACAGTAATTGAGGCCCAATCTCAGTCTGAATACCTCGAAAAGCGAATCAGAAGGCATCATAGTAGCTCCCCAGGGTCTATTATTAAAGCTTTAAAGTCAGCTACTAAGGCAACAAAGGCAGTCATGCATGAAGTTACCTTATTGAGGGCTGAGCTCCGGAATCTTCGAGATGCAAATGAGATACTAAGCCGGCGCCGGAGGGCAAAAAGGACTAGACTACAGAAAGGAGGGACTATGACTGTACAGGAAGCATCACAAGTAATTGATCAGATGGATGTTAATGCGCAGGTAGTAGCCGAATCATCAAGAAGTGGTGGTCAAGCAAGGTCGGAGCGACCAGGTAGTCGACGCTGTGGTATATGCGGCAAGGCCGGGCATAATGCAAGGACCTGTCAGGTAGTAATTGAGATATCTGGGGAAGAGTATAGTGAGTAGTTTTAATTGATCAGATGGTTTGTTGAGGTTTTAGAGTTATTTGAAGTTAAGAGGCTAGGAAAAGTGCGACGCATGCTTGTCTGCGACGCATGCTTATCAAACACGTTATATTAAATATTAACGTGTATGATAAGCGAGTGAGCCAGACAAGCAAGTGAGCCAAAAATCCCTCACCTTACAACATTATAATTCAATCAGCTATATCTCAACCAACAAATATGCCACAGTCCTCAAATGAAGCTAGAATCCTTCTTGCCCTTCAGGCCCTTCAAGATAACCCTAAACTTACAGTCCGACGGGCGGCAAATATCTACGATGTCAACCGTAGTACCTTAGGTCGCCGCCAGCATGGCATTCTTTCAAAGCGTGATACTCCCACAAAGTCACGGAAACTATCTGATCAGGAAGAGCAGATAATAGTCCAATTCATTTTAGACCTAGATTCGCGAGGATTTCCCTCGCGACTATCGTATGTGGAAGATATCGCGAATTCTCTATGTGCCAACCGCGATATACCACCTGTTGGCAAGCGCTGGGCTTATAACTTCATTAAGCGACAACCAGAGCTAAAGACACGTCAATTTCGGAGATATGACTATCAGAGAGCTAAATGCGAAGATCCGACTATTATTCGTGGCTGGTTTCGGCTCGTAGAGAATACAATCGCAAAATATGGTATCCGATCAGATGATATCTGGAACTTTGATGAGACCGGCTTTATGATGGGCGTAATTGAGCCCGGAACAGTCGTTACAAGCTCCTATAGGCAAGGAAGACCAAAGCAAGTACAGCCTGGAAACCGCGAATGGATTACTGTGATCGAGGGGATTAATGCGGAAGGCCAATCGATCCCGCCGTTTATCATTGGTGCAGGTAAGGATCACCTCGCCAATTGGTACCAAGAATGCGACCTTCCCGGCGATTGGGTTATTGCATTGAGTGAGAAAGGATGGACTGATAATAAGCTGGGCCTTGAGTGGCTAAAGCATTTTGATCAGGCTACAGCTAAGCGAACGAACAGTCGCTATCGCCTCTTGATCCTTGATGGTCATGAAAGTCACCACTCCGTCGAATTCGAGGAATATTGCAAGGAGAACAAGATTATCACACTCTGTATGCCTGCTCATGCCTCTCATCTACTTCAGCCTCTTGACGTAGGGTGCTTTGGGCCGCTGAAAAAGGCATACGGTCGAGAAATAGAGCATCTGATCAGATGCTTTATAACCCATATTACCAAGACCGAGTTCTTTCCTGCCTTTCATGTCGCCCACCAAGCTGCTATTACAGAAAGCAATATTAAGGGAGGTTTTAGAGGAGCTGGACTTGCTCCCTTTGACCCAGAAAATGTCATCTCGAAGCTTGATGTGCAGCTACGGACTCCAACGCCTCCCGTAGAGGTCACAATACCATCGACCCCTTGGACTGCAAGGACCCCAAAGACAGTACTAGAGGCCCAATCGCACTCCAAGTATCTGCAAGGAAGGATCAGAAATCATAAGAGCAGCTCCCCTGAGTCAATAATTAAAGCCGTAAAGCATTTTGAGAAGGCAACAACTGTTCTTATGGATAAGATGGTCTTACTACATAATAGGAATCAACAACTTGAACAACAAAATAAGATAGTAGGGCGACGCCGGAGGGGAAAAAGGACTAGGGTACAAAAAGAAGGGCCTTTAACTATAGGGGAAGCATCACAAGCAATTGATCAGATAGATATTGATGCGCAGGTAACAGCTGAAGCCTCGAGAGGTGGTCGCGGAAGGTCACAAGGAGCAAAGGTCCGGCAGTGTAGTATTTGCGGAAAGACCGGGCATAATGCAAGGACCTGTCAGGAGGCAATTGAAGTCAATAGGGAATAGTATAGCGATTAATTTTAATTGATCAGATAGGTTGTGGTGTTTTTATTGCGAATTTCATTTGGAAAGTTAAGATATGTGGCTCACTCGCTTGTCTGGCTCACTCGCTTATCATACACGTTATATATATAGGAGTAGCTTTAAAATTATATAATTTATATAAAACAAAAGTTATATAAAATAAGCTTAAAATAATATATAATTTTAAAATTAAGATTTTCTTAAGAAAATATTTAAGCTTATAAGCTTAAAGCCTTATATTAAAGTAAATAAGGCTTTTAAAATACTTTTTAACATATATAAGTATTATTATTTATTAAAATTAAATTATATATAAACTTAAAGTTATAAGTATTTTTATAAATATTTTTATTTTTATTTTAAAATTTTAAAATTTATATATAATCTAAGAATTAAATGTGACGGTTGGTTCCCAACTGTGGATAAACTAAGCCGTGCTAGGTTTATTGTTGGCAGATTGCGTAGGGCGTGATGCTGAGCTTGTCGAAATGTCACGTCTCTTAATGGTAGATTCAATGCGTGTTAGGCTTGATCAATGTAAAGAAGTTTTATTGATAGCTGGTGAGCTAGAATCTATGAAAGTGCAAATGAATGTGTTCTATATATACTAGAGTGGTCGTGGTTGATCTGTGAGGTTGTCGCGGGATCAGTGATGATCCAAGTGGATCAGTACTGATCGCGGTGGATCAGCTCTGATCGTAGAGTCTTGGCGCTGATCGTCTTC
>NC_030987.1:0-22800 GCF_000149955.1 Fusarium oxysporum f. sp. lycopersici 4287
TTCATCACCATTGGGCCCGTTCGCGTCGACTTCGCCATCAATATCTCGATATTCCGCATCGATGATTCGCCCTGGACTGAGGATAGGTGGTATTGGAGAAGCAACATCGTCCACCCTCTCCGACACGAATAGACTATCGTTGTCCTCCACTTCGACGGTTGGTTGGTCGCATAGCTCGTCGAGCTCATCCTCTCGTTCCTCTCCTCCAATTTCCCCCCATCCTTGCTGTGTCGCCGGCACACTATTGCTTTCTCCATCGTAACCGTCGTCGGACTCGTCGAACTCATCGTCCAGTCCATCGAGATAGGCTGGCCTAATGACTGTTTCTTCTTCGAGATTCGCTATGCCTTCGTTGACTTCTATGTTGATGTTGGCGCCATAGTCATACGCGTGGAAGGCGGGTTGATGATCGGTCCAGAAAGTGTCGTCCTGTGCGGAGAACCTTTCGAGAAACCCCGTCCAGCCGTCCATAAATAGTGTCTGGAATATGACCCATTTGTCAAAAGCAATCATCTGCGTCTCCTTGCCTCCGAGGGCCCATCTCGGCTCAACACCTTCACCAAGGAGCTCGCCTCGGAGGAAGATGTCCTTGATGTATGATGCGAGCATCAGAGCACGGCCCTGTACGAGTGCGGTCCTTGTATGTGTTGCATCGTGTCGTCGACGGGGGTTGTTGGCGCCGGCAGTTCTCTGATTCGGGTGCATGACAATGAACCAAGCTTCCCGAGTGGCGCCGGTGGCAACGCGGAAGGTGCGGCCGCTCAGGTCAAAGTCGATACCCTGTGCATGCTTTGCGACATACGGGGCACTCCAGTGGCGAAAGGATATTGTGATATTGTCAAAGAAGTGGCTAGGCCGGCAAATCGGCCGACGCGGTAGACCGACGATGCTGACGAAATCGAGCCGGAATACGGGGTAATAATCGTCGTCCTCGCTCGCCGGCTTTGACCCAGTCTTCTTGCTCCCATAGTCCAAGACAACTCGGCGCTGGAGGAGGTCAAGGGCACGTGTCCCATCGAAGGCTTCGTCGTTCGTCTCGTCGATGAACTCGTCAGCTAACACGACATATCAGTCAGGATGAGTCAGACAAATATTTGAGAAACTGGCAGCGTGTCCTCGTTCAAGTTCTAGGTGGAGAAGAGGGTGGGGGGGGAAAGGGCTGAAACAAATCAATCAAGGCTTCTACAACGCTCTTCGAACAATGCAGTGCCATACCATACATCCAGGAATCGCCGGCGCGACGGTCTACTCTCCAGCCTCTTTGAAACTGATCTGTAGCGTCTTCTGTGCTGACTATGCTCCCTTGGATGCTCGCGGGCTCCTCGAGATAATGTTCATCAGCCAAGAACGGAGATATAAGCTCTCGTGCCTCTTCTTGGTCCTCGCCATCATCAATGTCAGGACCGTCAGAGTGGACATCGAATTCGACCTCCTCTGGTAGCCCCAAGCACGGCATGATAGGCTTCTCAGCGTCCGTCACAACGGTTAGTTATGTTGACCAACGAGAGGTGACCCTAATCCTCGTAGGATGCTAACTGGTGATGAAAAAGGATATGAGTTGGTATGAAGGATAGGGGAAAGTGACACAACACTAAAAGAAATACAGACTGTTTGTTTCTGTCAGGAATATCTCATTGTTGTCACCTGCGAAACTGTTCGCTGATTTATAGGATTCGACTACTGTACAAGCTGGTGCAGTCAGACGCGAAGCGCGTCGTTCTACGTCGTGCTATCATAGCCGTAGCTGAAGTCCTTTACGAAAGGGTACCGCGTCTTCAGTCAGGCTCGAGCCTCGTAAAGGAGGCAGCTACCGCACCTACCATCGGCTCATCAGCTTTACCCCGAACGCGCCCGTAAACAACCCGTGCCGGCATACCCAGGTCTGGGTGTCCGAGCGCGCATGTGGCTGAGGCCAAACCCTGAAATATATAGCGCTATCTCATGCATCTTCTTCGAATTATCACATTCTCCATCACACGGAATGACATCAAATCCCTCGTGATGCCCTCATGTAAAGGGTTGGGGGGTAAATACTGCGGGAAATGAGATGGCTTACTCGTCACAAACACTATGAAACTCTAAAGACTTATCACATTTTGAAACAGCAGGGGTGCTCTACCCCCAGTCCAGTTCTTTCCGGCCTATCCGCATCTTTTTCCCTGTGTTTTCAACCTTCCCAATATTATCAAACCAGCCGTTGATTCTAGGAACTCCAAAAATCAGGAGCGTGCACATGGTCGTGACAGTAACGACATTGGTTTAACCTAACTACTTCAGTAACCTCTCACAGGTTAAAAATAATACGTTTAGTTAGAAAGTATAGTTTATTATTATTATTACTATTACTATTTATTTATTATAATTACTGCTGCTTATCATATTTATTTATTGCTGTGCTACTGCCGATGGTTCGCCAGACTGAATCGTATATCTTTTGGTATAGGGTATGGCTCGCTCGTGCTCACAACCGCCGCCCCGCCCGCGCTGGGAAAGGATCAACGCTTACTTCCGGACGTCGCTACAGGACCATCCATCCAGGACGATCTCTCTTGTGGCTGCGAGCTAAGGATTCGATCCTGGTGACGCTGGCGTTGTTGCTTCGCCCTAGTCGTCTGGGATTGGCCAGGGCTTGGCCGCTCGTTCGGTAACAACGTCCTGGTTGCTGATAATTGGTGGACCCTGCCGCTCCCAACATCCCCCTTCGGTAGTTTTTGCAGCGGACGGCCGACTTCAGCTGCAACGTAAGACTTCTGAGGAGGTGGCTGGTAACTGTAATCTGCGAAACTTCTCCCCTGTGTGCCGTCTCTGTGGCGGTGGCTTCTCATCATTGCAGTCCCCTGGGCTGGAGGCAACGAGGATATCGCAGTCGTCGCATTATCAGTGAGCGGCGGCGGTGGCAACGATAGTGGCTGTTGTTCAGGATGCCGTGATTTCTGGCGCTGCTGCTTTTGTTGCTGCATTCGGGGTAATAGGCCTTCTTCCATGGCTATGGCCCTTGTGCGCCCGCTGTCACGCTGTGCCCTGTCTGCCGTGTTGATCGGAACAAACCCCTGCGACGATGGGGGTTGCTTGATGATGATGTGGTGATTCGATGATACGGCACCCTGTTGTTGACAGAGCACTTCATTCGAGGCGTGGCTGATACGCTCTTCTGGTGGAAGCAAAGATGGCAACTGCCGCTGCTGTTGCTGCTGATCATCGTGTTCGGAAATTGCAGTGGCTGATGTCATTCCTGCCAGGATCCCCTCGTACCCCTGATACGCCGCCTGGATTGCGCGGAGTGCTTCACTCGACCAAGGATGTCCTTCATCAGACTCGTTGTTTTCCACTGCTTTGCGGCATCGATCGGAAGCCCATGAGAGAACAGCATGATCGATGTAGGCACCAAGTTCGTTCGAGGCATACACGCCTCTCAGTGCAGGATTCTCCTTCACTTCGGGAATATTCCCCAGCTGACTACAGATAGCTCGTGTGATGGCTGAGGCCGGTGGTCTGTGGCGCATCTCGGACCGCGGTTGATGAATCGCGTTATCTGCGCCGACGCGTTCGGAGATCGAATTCTCCCACACCGGACGAAATGCAGGACCAAGGGCGTGTTGGACTATGTGAAATAGGCCTGTCCAGAGGTCGCCGGTACTGAAGCGTTCTGCATAGTGCTCATCATGTTCTTCTGGCATCAAGTCGAGATAGTGTTTCGTCGAGGGATCCCTGAACTCGGTCATATGGCTGCGGACGTAGTCGAGGACCTGCCTTTCCAGCGTTCGTGAGCGCAGGTCGAGCCAGGATGCCATATCGTCGGCGCCATCGACATCGCCGTCTTCCCTCCGCCGAGCCCACCAATCATCCCCGTGAGTAGTTACCATAAGACCTTCGATCGCAGGTATCAAGTCCTGTCGTCGTAAGGGCTTATTGTTCTCGTGAGTATCGACAATATCTGCGGGTTGAGTGTTTACCCAACGTACTACATGGTCGATGACCTGTGCCATGACCTCGCCTTCCTCCTTCTTGATCTTCAACAAGGGCTGCACATCCGGAAACCGAAGAGTGAGGTTCTGTTGAAGATGGCGGCAAAGACCGTCATAGGCTTCCTTGTCGAGCGAGCTTAGAAATCCACTTCGCCGAGCTGTCTTTTGGACCGGTTTGATGGTGGAAGGGGCCGATGGGCTGGACTTGCTGTCGTCGTTACTGTTGCCGCCTCCCTTGGGATAAAAGACCTGGTGAACATCAGCAGCATCATAGGTGTCGCTTTTGAGGCTGCCGGCTAGCACATTCCAATCGGAAATTTGAATGGACTCGGAGGTGGAGGTAGGAAGTGCCCTCAGAGTTTCGAGTACCTGGTAGAACGCATCGAACCAATACTACTCCCAGGTCAGCAATATGTTCTAGGTAAGGCTTGATGGTGGCCAAGATTATTTTTCTTTTTCTTTCTTTTTCTTTTTTTGCCCTGGAGTGGAAGAGATGGACGAAACGATGAATGATGAACCATGATCCACAGACACCAAGGGCGAGTCACTCACATCGTCCAGTCTGTACCCTGCGATCTGATACCATTTTGAAATGTTAAATGTGGTTCTCCCCAGGGAGGTTCGACACCAGCGGGTAACCCGAGGTCTCCACCGCTCGCTTCGCCACAGCGTGACGAGACGGCTGATGGGAAAGCGAGCTTCACTTGTCAGGCACAAGATGTCCAGCATGCTTTTCTCGATACCCTTCTTGTTGACATTTCTCTCGACGGAAAATAAAGTGGGATCCCGATCAAAGGCCGAGACGAGCTGTAGCCAGATTTGACCATGGGTGTCGGGCAGGGTGAGATCACGGCGATTGACACGAAGCTTGATGTCAAGTTCGACTGGTAGAGTGTCTGTGCAGAAGGGTGAGTATGGTTTGTCATGTATATATTAAACATGTACGGAATGAAGATTTGTTAATAGTATCGGGGACGATTGAGAGGGGTCACACCTTTGTCGTAAAACTCGCAAATCCACCATAAATCGCTCGAATCAGAATGCGTCTGTTTCACGTAGTCTTTCAAGGCCTCGATGCGATGCTGGCCAGCCATGAGCTCGGGCCTCTCGTCAATGAAATCGGCCCAGTTTCTAAACGATAACACATATTGACGTCGGTCCTGGATATGGCTCTGATTGGTATCTGGGAGGGCGTTGATGATCATCTTTTGAACGGCGGCGGCACTGCAGGAGACCTGGATGTAGTGCTGCTCAGCTCGACGTGCGAGGCCACCATTCTGGAAAGAGCGACAAAGATGGGCGACATGGTTGCGGTCGAGGGGCCTGTTACTGCCGCGAGACCAGGAGAAGTCGAGGAGATGGATGGGTAGCTCAGCGACGGCAAGGCGGTAGGGCTCCGCCTGTTTCCTCAGGGAATCGACCTCGGTGAAGGTTTGTGGAGCAGGCTTTGGGGATTTGGCGGGCTTGGATGGTGACGGTGGTGGTGATGATGATGATGGGATGTCGTTGACGACGGGGGTAAGGGAGGGAGAAGTGGATGGATGATGGGGTTCATGAGAAGGGTGGATAGGTGTAGTTTTCCGGCGCTTGGAGGGCCGGGGATTCGTGTTAGATTTGGGAGGCAGAGGGCGACCAATTTTGATCATGGTGGTGGTGAGGATGATGAGGGCAGTGGATTGGTATATATTATGTATGATGTATATTTTATCGTTACTTTGTTCCCAAGTTAGGTGAGATGTGGGAAGGGAATAGTTGAGGGGAGAGAAAGAGGATATGGATGAAAGTATGAGGAGTATTATTATATCGAATGGGAGACGGGAGAGGATACAGGGATCAGAAAGGCGACCAATCAAAGAAAGGTAGGAGACAAAGAAGGGAGGGCGAATGAAAAGTGCGGAGAGGGAAATAGAAGGTTAAAAGTTTAGAGGGAGGATGGGGCGCACGGACACTTAAACCTGGGATTGAGATATGAATTGGCAAAAGTTTTGGAGGATTGAGGGTGCACGGACACCTGAACCCAGGTTCAAAGAATGAATTGGCAAAAGTTTTGGGAAAGGTATGGTGCACGGACACCTAAACCTAGGTTTAGGCGGGTCTGGTGTAGAAAAAATGGCAAGTTTACTAGCAAGGTTATAAAAATGTAGAGACCTATAAGTAAAAAGGTCTAAATATTTATGACTTGTAACCCTAACCAGGACCCCTTCGGCGTGTTTTTTGACTACAATCCTCTGGCTCAGCTTTTGTTGATGACAACTTCTGTCAAAGGTGGAGAATGGGTTCACTCGCCTAATTACCGACGTCACCTTCACCAGGGAAGCATTCTTTTCGTCTGTCGTTCAAAACGGGACATTAAAACGGACGATATTCATAGGTTTTGTAACCTCATTGAGGAAATCGCTGTGCCTTTTATCTTGAAGGAAGATGCATCCAGTCCCGGCGCAAAAAAGAGATTGCTGAGTCGGCTTGAAGAAGAAGGAACTCGTCGTGGCATGAAATACCGTGTGGAAATGTACTGAAGTATGTTTTCGGCTTGTACTGTTTAGCATACCTACCTAAATATTACTGCATCTTACGTTAAAAAATACATATTAGAGTGGTGATGATAATGCTAGAGTCGCGATGTAGTTTTTTCCAAGTCTCATCATGAAGGTCCATGCTGCCTCATTTTTCGACACCAGCTAACTACCCTATACCATACACCCATTCCAAGTCGCTGCGTATTTTATACTGCAACTGCCGTAAAGCATCCTTTTGACTGAGGCCATCTAGTATTTAGTATTATGTAGATTTCTTTTCTTTAACTAGCGCGCATTATAGAATTTCTGAGTCGAGTATGATATCGGTCTTAAAAATAGGTCCAGGTATAATGCCGGCCAAAGTTGCGTAATTTCCTGTCAAGCCTCGGCCACTTATTCCACCTGAACAATAAACCTTGTCCGGATTTTGGGACCTAACAACTTGCTTTTTTTCTATCCGTCGGCAGCTGCGATCATAACTTTATGCACGTGTGCGCTACAAAGGTAGCCTTGAAATTACGCAAGAAAATACATCGTACTGCACCCATAGTTCTCACCCCATCATGTACGCTCTGCATACATTCATGCCGCTCACCCCCGTCTAGTTCGACAGTGCAGCTCAAACTAGTGTTATCTTCGCCATAAGGATGGAAGGTACCTACTGCGCTATCCATCATGGAGAAGCCCTCTGTTCGCTTTGACTGATATTCACTGATTGCTACATTACTCTAGCCTGACTATCATCTGGTCTCTGACTGCCTTTCTCAAACGTTTCTGTGGTCTCCACGACTGGTCCGTCTCCTCTGTCTGCGCGCTCGAACCCTTATCGTCGGAATGGATCGAATCCGTACCGACGACAACCTTACCAGCTCGTACACAGTCACGTCGTCGGAAATGTCTCCGGAGTCTTTCCCGCTCCTCCGCTGTTCGTGGACGTTTCCTAGCTAGCAGTTGTAGATAACGGAATCCTCGTGACTGTGCTGCTGGACCTCTTGGAGCTTCTTGCTCAGCTTGCCATGTCGCGGAACGCGAAAATGATACGCGAGACTGTCCAATTTCGGGTGTGATGCTTCCCCCTGGAGTGCTAGGATGAACGTTGCCAACCTCCAGTAGCTCGCTGAAAACTTGGCTGAGCTCGTCTAGGGTTTTATCTCGAATACGCGTGACCATCCGTAATTGGGGCGGATGGCCGTTCTCTACTACGGGAAAGATACAACCTCTATTATATGCCCCAACAGCACGGCCAAGTCGAAGCGTATCAATTCCAATACAGTCGCGCGTGCTGCTGATCAAGTCTCTAGTGGACCAGTGGTAGCACGGTTTTGTATTGTCTGCACTACTTGCCCAGCCTTTATCCCCGAACCGACGCCTGCATGCTTCCGATAGTAGTTGCGATAGATCGTCTTGAGTGGAGACCTGACGGTCTGCGTCGTTGACCTTTCGCGTCGGTACAGCAGGCTCGACGTGCCCTGTAGACTTGGAAGATGGAGTGATGTGGACAACCGAGGCCCAAGTAAGCCGGCGTTTGAGATTGGTAACCCTACTTTCTTTTGTTGTCGTTAGAAGCTCTGTGTCTGACGGCCAGGGCAGAATCCAATGTGTCAGTAGCACAATTCGCCTAAGCTGTGCGTACCACTGTGTTGCGGCCGCCGCCCCAAGCACCATCTCCACGAGCTCGATGCTTCGACGAGTCGCGATGCGATACGGCAGCGAAGCCCACCCTCTCCGACGCTTCATAGCCGTGCCGGTAGAGCTCGGCGAGAATAGGTCATCGAAGAGATCCTTCATGCTTGTCGACCGTATTTTGTTGCCAGCGACAAGGTGCGGTCTCGTGTGGCTCACATCACGTTGGCGGTCGTGGAACAGGTTCGATAGCCCATCGTAGCAGAAGCTTGGTGGGCTAGACTCTGGATATTTCATCGACCCTTCGTCCGTCACATCGGAGCCTGTCTTCCAGCTCACGCTCCTCAAGGCCGCCCGCCAGACATCCCGTTGGAAGAGCTCGATGACTGTGGAATGCAGATATTCGAGCCACAGTCTCTTTGCCGCCCCGTCGTCCTGTACTCGATATCGCCCTAACCAACTCTGGGCTTGCCACATGCGAACGTGAACGTCTCGAATATCCTTGAGGACTCTCCATTGACGCTTGTAATCCTGGCGTAGGAGGTCGTTGCCTACGGCGAGTCGATCGCCAACGTCGGAGGCGAACCGCCAGGTACTCCAGTCAAACTTCCCTGGTAGCCACCAGCCAAAACCGTGCGACGTAGACGTCTTGTTCAGACCTAGCCCTTCTCGCTCTACCTTGACGATCCGCGCTTCCCCACCCTCAACTCTCACGCGCTGCGTCGACGTCCATCTATCTCCCCAGAGTACCGATTCTTTCGCGATGAGGGAACAATCGTAGCTGAACCGAAGTCCACGAAGCGCTGCTGCCATAACAACAGTCTCGGGAAGTGAATATTTCAAGCCGGTCTGCGATTTTACATATTCAAATAGGAAACAATATCGATTGACGCTAGCACGGAGGAAACGGGCCATCGTTTGAGAAGAAACGGAGAAGAATGGATGGTCCCTCTCTTCATCTTCTTCATCATCGCCTGACCCATCCTGCGGGGGGCTAGATGAGAACAGACCAGTGATACGCCGTAGAAGGGCCAATGATACCCTGTCTTCTGCACGTATACCATATGTGAATGGGTGATGTGTTGATTCTTCATGATGTATCTCATCATCATCATCATCCTCATTCTGGTCGACAGCGGGAACGTTGCGATGAATACGGAGCTTGCTCAGACGGTAGGCACATTGTACTCGGGACTGGTGGGCATGTGCCCCTCGTGTGGAGTTACGTTGATCTCTGAGATACGATGGGTCTAGCGCCATGCTCTCGGTGTGGCGGTTCTGGAACGGGTACTGCTTAGCTGCATCGAAGGGAACTTTGATGAGGTTGTAGAACTGGCTATACACGAGACCATTTCGAAGCTCCCAGCTTGATGAACTAGGAGTGATGGTCATATCTCTCGCATCACGAAGAGTAACAAACGGATAGGTCGTCCTGCGGATTGGCGGAGCCTGACGTTTGCCCGATTCGTCCTTGCAAGCGTCTTCCTCACGATGATACAGCCCGATTTTGGATCCGGCTCCACTGTAGCCGGCGACGCCAGAGCCTATCCATGCAGCAACGGCGCCAGATAAGCACGCGTCCATGTGGTCCTGTATCGGCCGGCGTCATCTGGCGGCCGATGTCAATGTAAGTGACATCCGGATCAATGTACGCCTCGTCAACCGCAGAATTCCAGTGGTGCTGCCACTCCGCGAGTGCCGACTCGAACGTGGGCCGCATCCATGTCAGTTTGGTGTTCTTAGCAGCCATGTAGAGTCGCAACCCTGCATATTCAGGCCAGAGAGCAGCCCTGGAATGTATCTCCTCCCATAAAGCTGCGAGGTAGCGGGACTGAAGCGTGACGTAGAAGTGCTTGCGTCGTGACCCCGGCTGTGCGGCCGGACCGTCTCGTCTTTTCGCTCCGGTAAACCCATCCAGTTCTTCTTCCATATCGGCCTCCTCTTCCTCCGCCACCGCCAGAGCTGCTAACGCTTCCCGAGGCGCACTGCAGTCCGAAGACGCGATGGCATGTGTCTTTGGGATATACTGGAGTATGTTATTGTCATCGACAACAGCTTGTATGGCGGGCAGCATCACCTCCTCGTACCAGTGCACGAAGTTCTTTTTGGGAATACAGGTCTGGCTGTAAGGATCGGAGAGCTTGCCGGAGAAAAGGGCAGGGAAGAAGGCCCAGATGAACGTATCCGCAAGGCCAATGACACGTCCAAGGCAGTAGTTGGGGATGGTATGGAGAGGCTGGGTTGTCACTGTGCCATCTTGCTCACGCGTACCTGGGATTTCCATGCTCAGATGGACATTATCGACTAGGTTGAGCGTGACATGCGACTGAGTGTACCACTGAATCCCCAGCCGGGCCACGCCAAGGGACGTGGGGAAGCTGCAAAGACTATCGATGTCGTAGGACGACGATATCCTGTCATCTTCCAGACGTCGAGCGCTATGGTTAGAATGCATGCAGAGATAGGGCGGATCTTGTTCACCCTCTACCAAGCCTTCCATGGCGGCTTTGCAGGGTCCGCCATAGCGTGTTAGGCCAGCGTCCGGTGATGAGGACTCCCGCGTGCCGGACCTTAAGAGATCCTTCGCTGGGTCAAGGACGCAAGGTAGTGGCCCGTTTGTGCCATCCTCCCCAGTTACACCCTCTAACCTCTTTGCAATATCTAATAGAGAAGAGCAGTTTGGAGAGACGCCTCGCTTTGTAGTTGCATCCGCCAACTGGGAGGAGTGGTCCTCTTCATGTTGCCGGGACGTACATCCTACCGGTCTGCTCCACTCTTGGAACAGGAGCAGCGCAGGGTCAGCCGGCTCTGAGATGGTAACTGCATCGCTACTACTACTCCTCCTGCTGCCGATGGAGGTGGCACTGTGATTTGTTGTTGCGCCCAAATATTGCGATATCACCTCGATCCAGTACGATATAGCACCAACCTCTCGCAAGTCTGGGTCTTGCATCTCGGACAAATACGGCTCCTGCTGTGTCCAGTCGAGTATCCCGGACTGATCTTCTATCATCAAATCCTCACTACAATACTGCTCTCGTGCGGTCAGAAATCGTCGGGCACATTCCACGACTATGACACCGCATGTCCAGCCATTTACTTGTCGAGTGATCGGCACATCGCAAATGGATGCGGGCGCAGAGTCCGGAAGTACCGAGTCGTGGATGTCTCGGAGCGCAGAATAGTAGCAGTCATCACGACTTCCAAGTGAATCGCAGAATAAGAAATGCGGCCGTGCTGGCTGATAGATGGCGAGTGACCAGTGACCGACCCCCTCCTCGATACCTGGACGAAAGATCGACAGTATTGTGGCGTCATGCCGTCTTATATCTTCGATCTCGGCCTGGCTCAGCTGGATAGAGTTGTTCTGAGGCTCACCAAGATGAATGGCGCGTGCGAGCGTCGTGACGTCCCGCCGGCCGCTCAGCTCAATGGCCAGCCGCATACCGCAGAGAACGTCATCGGTGGTAAGGTAGTCTTCCCGTTCCAGCCGACGGCGGAGGTTCCACGAGTAGAGCCCATGATAGATCCATTCTACTCCAAACCCTCTTGGTGATGAATTAGAGGATGGCGATGTGGCACTAGAACGATCGACAAAGCCCGAGTGTTCCCGCGTGAACCTTTGCACGCCCGTGGCTGACGGTAGAAGAAATCCGTTGCAGACATAAGCTTGTGAAGTTACTCCATTGGAAGAGTTGTCTGAGGAGCGAGTACAAGGCCGCCGTACCCAATCATCCAACATGCTTGTATTTCGTAACTGCGATGACGGCGTTGCAGATGCTGTCGCATGGCTTCGTCCCTGGGCTTCATCAGATCTACGTGATAACCGAGCAGAGCCTTGAGATTGTGGAGTCGAGGATCTCGCATCGCCCTGCAAAAACGCTGAGCCGGAAGCTACTGGTGATTCGATCGTATCTGGTAAGTCGCGTCAGTACCTCTATCAAGATAGAGCCACGCCTGATCTATAGGTTCACAAACTTCCTGCCAGACCATCGCCACTATCCCTCCTTATTGCCTCACTGTCTGGCGGCGTCGTGATGAGCAACTGCTGGACCTTGTCAACTAAATCCTGCAGCTCTTCGTCTCGAGCTTCGAGTTGCGGAGAATTGGCTTCGCCCCTGTCAATGACCGCGTCGTAGCCATCTCCTGTATTGTCTTGTCGTTGTGATATAAGCTCGAGTTGTATTTGGGAGTCCTCGAATAACGGATTGTAGTTATCTTCGGGTGTATCATCTAAACTCGACCGTGCGGCCCGTGAATTCTCGTGATGGTTCCAGACAGGTGGATTCCACGACGTTGATGCCGCTGTTGGGTCCGTGTCCGCCTCACCCGCACAAGTGGGCTCGGCTACTACATCTTGCTCTAAAGGTGTTGGTATGTTAAGATGCGGCTCTAGGTGGAGGCCAATAACGGGGTTCGTAGTCGATGGTAGAGCAGGTGGATGGGGTTGGTAATGATACACAAACTCCGCATTCTGCGATCCAACGGCGACGCGGTGGGAATCAACAGATTGTCCGTGTTGTCGTTGGTAGTATCGTTGTGATCGCGCGCGTTGCGAGGCGAGCCGCTCCTCTTCCGTTTGTGGCACTTTCCTCGGGGGGCGGCCTCGGCGTTTTGGAGCGGGTTGGGACATCGTCTTTCATATAACTTGGCCGAAATGGTTGTTCCCGTAGGTCTTCGCGCGTTTTCCGAGTAATCGGTGACGCGACGCAATTGTTGCTTGCCGTCCCCTGCAGCAGCTGCTGTAGCCTGCATGGCAATCAAACCTTATTTTCTTTTTCGACGGTTACAGGTTCCATGAGTTACCAGTGTCACAGTGTAAACTGGTCTGCGTAGGCCAAGTGGTAAGAAACGGTTTCTTGCAACATCAATTTGCTCAAAGACCTTATAAGTAAGAAGGGAAAACTGAGAGCAAAACATCGTTTGTTAGTGGTTATCTGGTTTTCGAGTCCGCTGCATATGTGATGATGCTGTTGTAAGGAAAAAGTGTATAGTGCGCATCTCTCGTGACTGATATTATTTGGGTATGATCGTGCATTTATTATATAGCATACTGATCGTGTGTATTAATATGTCGTGGAGTTGGTATGCTGAATTATCAGACCGTTGCATCAAGAATCATGATGGTTGTAAAGCTATCTATTCTAGTGGTTCGCTCTTCGCGCTAAACCTAATTGAATTAAATGTGAGCCAAGACTTCTGGGTGGAGGAGCATCACGACCATCAACCTCATTTTCCATCATTATATTTTAAAACTTCATAAGTAATTCCAGAAAATAGCTATGAAGTCAGGGAAACTTTTAATTAGCTTGAAATGGTCTACTTAAGATCATGGGCATAAGATATTACTATATCTGGAGAAAAGTGTACCCTGAACTCACGAACTCGTTGGCTAACTCTTACCCCCATCTTCATGAGTAACCCTAACCCCTGATGATTAACAATCACGTCTTTATTTTATGGGCACAGTCTCACAGAAGGCCAATATGTCCAAGTTCTCAAGGTATATCGCGCCAAACATACTGCGGTTGTCGGCTAAAGTGGCAAATGGAAACCTGGCAACGAGACAATGAGCTGAGTAAGGTGGCTGTACCTGGGGTTGCCAGCGACATTCGATTTGAGACTTCTCTGGCTCCCTCCGTATTAATATGCTTATGAAAAACTCCTGCATAGTTGTAACCACAGGCGATATAACTTTGACACATGAACATCCTAACTACTTTCTCTGCAGCTAATCGCCAAGCTGTTGTTTATATTGCGCAGTAGTGCTGGGTGAAAATATATTTTATGAAACTTGGTTTTTTTTTTTTTTTATTGAGATGAGAGTTCTTCTCAGGTTTACATCTCCAAACGATTTCATCTAGGACTTTAAACTCTAAATCTAGGACTTTCAGACTGTTAGTCTGAATCCTGAAGCGAAGGGGGATCCCCGGATTTTCCAACACGCGAGGAACTCCAATAAGGCAGGGGGCTCGGGGAGCGGCAGCCGAAGTGCTAGCAATGTGATATTATGGAAAACGTCTACCAATACCGGCATCAGGCTATCAGTACTGGCGTTGTTTGTACGTTGGATTTCCCATGATAGGCTGCCATTAACCAGCAGATCAAACTGTCATGGGACTGCATCCTACTTGAAACAGCCATCTGACTGCACCACCACGCCATCAACCCAACGAGTGCAGCAGCTGTCGGCTTCGGAGTTAGGTTTCGGGTCTTGCAGAAGGCCGTAACAGGTTCGATAAAATTCGGGGCCTGAGATTGCCACATCGGTCTTTTCACACTAGAATATCCAATAAGTTGCCGCACCTAATTGATGACCGACGATATCATACCCATATATCCCCCTTTTCTTCAGAAATGGCTGTAGTAAGTCAGCAAGTGCCACTCGTATAAACATAATAAGAATCTCTTACATATCGCGCGGTGTTTACCACTGCCACAGGCCTTGATCGTGGCACAGTCATTGGGGGTTCCCGTCTCAGGGTATTTCATACATCGGCACCGATCCCAGTCTTCTGCCGAGGCAGTAGTTAAGTACCTAAAAGCTTAATTAGAAATCGAGCAAATGGGGTTCGAATCTACTCTTTACAGCAAAACCATTGCAAGCGCGGGATTCATGGTTGGTAACACGAGAAGTTAGGGTATTGAAGTTCAGGCGTTGCGGAGACAACTAATGAGTCTTTCCGATATTTTCTGAATTGGGTCGTATCTACCGTCTAACCAACGGACCAGACGTGCGGCAAGGAGAAGTGTTTCTCTTTGTGAGGTAAAATATGTTCGTCGCTTAGGATTAAAACTTCACTTCCGGCGATAGAGTAATAGTTGGGCAGAACGCAGGTTTCTCTTCCTTTAAGTACTTAAAGCACATTGATAATCCATATATTATTAATAACCCTGTTATAGTATACCGTGTGGTGCAATAAGTTTGAGGATCTTTGAAGGTCGTGTTCATCTGCCGATTTGATTTATCTGCCGGTCTTGTGTACTAGTATTTAGGTTAAAGCGGCAGAACTACCTTTTACTTGTATTCTTTTAGTGTTTCGGCATATAGTTTAAGCTTTCATTCATATTACAGTGGGGTGCAATAAGTTTGAGGATCTTTGAAGGTACCGAAGCAGCCGGTCTAGCCGGATTAGATCCTGTTCATCTGCCGATTTGATTTACAGTATGTTACAGGGTAATTATACTTTATACTCTACCCGTATCAAAAGAACAGCTTTTAGGAGAGATTTAAGCAGCGAAGTGCGCCATATAAGACTAAAGATGTATTTAATGATGGACTCTCCCTCTATTTCCTCGTTCCCACTCATTCTTTTGTACCGCACCAAGCGTCCGGGCTTACCTTCCCCTCAGTTCCACTTCCTAAGTAAGTCTTTACGTCCTTACTTATACCCTCTCAATACTATATACGGCAGCTATGCAACCCTTACGCATTCTTTTACTTTTCCCCCTAGCTGTCTCTGTGGCTGCTACGCCTATTGATAAGAGGTATGTCTGATTCTCATGAATACATCTGTCACACATTAATATATAAAGCCTCGACCAAGCCGCCACTATTGAAGAAACTGTTCATCAACCTCATTCTCATGACGAGAGAGCCCTTGTCGAACGGTAGGTAATTTAGTATAGATTTGACGTTGCTTCTAATGTAAATCACAGCGACACCAGTGGCATTTTACTCGCCTGCATAACAGGTGCCGGTTCGGCGTTTCAGGCATATGCAGGATGCTATCTCACTGCATTTCGTAATGACCCGCGCACTCTTACGTTGAGGATGGACAAAACTAGGGGTGAACGGATATCGAACGTGCTTGTTATTTTGAGCGGGGGAGCGCTCTCACATGCGGTGGAGGAGGTAGTCCAAATCGCGCCGGGTGCGGTGAGGAACTTAGCTACTTTAGGTGCATCGACTGTCCAGTTTCTACACAATTTCCGCTAGCTAGTGTTGTGTGTTGTGTGGATTAGGCCCGATGGGGATAAGGAGCAAGCAGGTGCGGCATTATATGGGTGGGTTCCCAATAGTCAGCGGCAGTAGTTAGCAGCAAAGTATAACTTCATATAACTATTGCCTTTGAGGAATCAAACTTACGCATATTGTTGTCGTATTAATTTCCAGTGGAAGCTTAATAGTCTCGGGACTTGTTCTTGTTTAAGATTAATTGGCAGAAATAATCGTCGTGCCCAAGTGGTGATTATCCCACATAGGATCCGACTACCTACTCTCTCGCCTTCGTAAGTCAACCAATCGGAATATTGTGAAACAGATTAGCAAGGTAAACAATTAATGCCGTGAGCGGGGGCCGGAGTAAAGGTCCTGCCTGACGCGAGGCCTAGGCAAAGCAACCAAACATTTCGGGCGCCGTGCCACTTCAGGGCTCTTCTCAAGTTCCCGATTGCAGCAGTCAGCTGAGACCAATTGAGTGGCCTCTTCTGCTGTGCGACCCCGTATTTTGAATGCAGATGACTTTTGTGTCTCTAATTGGCAATATCTGACAATAAGCTCGGCTCACCCTCGTCATGCTCGGTCGTCAGCATGAAATGTTTGTGATTTGATTTGTACAACTTTTGCTTGGCTCATTTGTGCAACGAACTTACCTTATACCTCCTTATCCTCCCTTTAATCTGGTTGGCACTTTTCAGTAATTCCTATAATGATCGCTATGCCAAGCCTAATACATATAACCCTCTGTATACCTAGCACTGATATATCTCTCGGAAAAGCTCGGTTAAAAGTAACTTTAGTACTTACGACGTTGTTCAGGTAATAAAATATCAGTCACCAAATAGTGATCACTTAGTAATTATTGAAAAGCGCCGACCCTGATTCATGCCATATTGTGTTGTGTAATGTAAGCACTAAATACAGTAAGGCTCCTAGACTCCGATAGACTGATAGGCATACAGTCGCTGCATACCAATACTACATCGGCCTGAGCCGAAAGAGATAATTATCAGGCGTAAAGTCCAGAATAGCTAGGTCTGTGACATTCTACAACCCTAGCGCTACATCAAGAGCCAAATTACTATACTTTCGCCTGGGCATAAGTGGTTATCCTCAAGCTATCCTTGATATGATGTTGGGGCTAGCAATACGTTAGATTAGTTGAAATTTCTGTACTTGGGGACTTGATAATACGATAGCTCTATTCTAGCATACATACAGACATACATGGATACAGGTTCGAACGCTAATTACACTGATAGTGGTCTCGTTCTCAATGAATCTCTCCTAAATCAGAATTGTAGACCTTTATAACGACGAGGTGGCATGCAAGCTCACATAAGGAGCCCACATATCCTAAATCATAGGAAGGCGAGCTCCAACATCGTTACAGAAAATTGGTTAGGCCTCAACAGCAGTGGTGACTAAGCTTAAGTGGCGATGAAACCGATGAATATGGCGCATAGAACAGCGGCAGCTGCGCCGACGCTTCGCTGGACGTCTAGACTAGCCGCACTATTGTCTCTGTCGCGCCCCCCGTCGCCAGGTTCATTTATATGTGTCACAACCTCACTCATAGCGCTCAAGACTCGAGACTTTACTTCATCAAGCTTCCCCGAGATCAAGGTTTCTGTTCCATCAAAAGCCGTGCCTATGGTTGACGCTTTATCCTTGATAAGCGTTTCGCCACGGTCCAGGAGGCTGCTGCCTTTCTCATTCGCTTTATCCACAAGCTCTCGAGGTCACGTTCAAGGTGGACTTTAGGCGGTGCAGTGAGCGTGGGGCTAATCGAATCTAGAGTAACGGGGGGTTTATCAAACGACCCTTGGTTACTACTGAGGCTGATTAGAACATGCCAGACAGGATATGAGAGGCAAACACTGACGTCTGATGACAGTGATCGGAATGGTCTGGTATGAGTTGGTATTGGTATGGTAAATACCGCCAAGACTTGGTATGGTTTGGAGAAATCTCAATACCATGGTATTTGTTTGTTTGTTTATTTATTTTTCGTCTGGGTGGCTGTAACGAAG
The DNA here is from genome assembly GCF_000149955.1 of Fusarium oxysporum f. sp. lycopersici 4287. Lineage (NCBI taxonomy): Eukaryota > Fungi > Ascomycota > Sordariomycetes > Hypocreales > Nectriaceae > Fusarium > Fusarium oxysporum. The sequence goes on from NC_030987.1 coordinate 18,080, forward strand.
CCAGATCTCCTACTGGAGCAAAAGACGTGCTGAGCTAGCTAGGTACAGGGAAACCCCGCTTCCTTCACCATCCAGCATACCAATGGCACAAAAGGTGCTGTATTTCTCAAGCCCGTCACCCGTCAGCGGGTTCGGGGGCAATCTATTGTCGAACTTTTTCCACCGACCAGAATTCTCTCGCGCGTCACTACATCTGCTGACGCAGTCCACAATCTCCAGTAACCAAGTTGTAGCTCGTAGTCGACTGTCGCGGCGGCAGGGAAGAACCTCGGAATTTGGGGTCCATGACGATTTATGAATAGAAGTGCAGGGTGATTGACTGTAGATTTGCTAGCAAGGCGCTCTCGCGACGCGTGCCCATCGGTCAGCATTCCACTCCAAGAACGCCGTCTTTGCCAACCAAATATCCTCTGAAAAGCTTTTGACTTGGCTGACTTCGCCTGCTTGAATCGCCAGTCACCTTCTTGGCATCCATCATCGTCTCCGACTTCCACGCTCGCTTGTTTGGCACCAGCTGCGCCAACGGACGCCGAGGCGGCTTGAGGAGCAAAGCCCGTTCAAAGTCGATCACCATAACCCTGTTTGTCTCAGGATTGAATAACATGTTTGCAAGTCGCACATCTTTGTGGACCACGCCCTCTCGATGCATGGCTCTCAACGACCGAATGGCCTCGTCTTCGAGCGGCCTGTCCGTGTCGCCAATTCTCTGTGCTCTGTCGATGCTGCAGCCTCCCCAGGACAGAAATGTCATGTGCACTACGTAGGCCCGGTGGTCATAGTAGTAAGTCTTGTTCATCGATCCAAGGTCAATGGCACCCAGGAAAACAGGCACGTGGACGCCTTGGATTGGTTTGAGACGCTCGTAGACAGCAGCCTCGTGCTCGAGATCTTTGATGAAAGCCCGCACCGTGCCCTTGCTGACAAATGTGTAGCCATGCACAAGTAGGGTCACTTGGAAAAGCACACCCCGCGCACCACCCTCCCCCAGTGGCCTGATCCCGTCGTCGAGCGACTGTTTCAGCTGCTTCCAGAGTAGGCGAAGCCACTCCTTGTGATCGACAGGATGACGTGCGCGGGCGGCGGGAGCACAGCTCTTGCCGTGAAGTGCCACGTTCGGGCACTTTGGGTCGAGAAAACCACCCTTGACCATCCCGACAAGACATTTCTGCGTACAGTACTGCCGACCCTGCTCGCCGCCTCCTCCTCCGCGCGGCCGTAACGCCAGTAACGCTAGTCGCTGGCTCCGCCTAGTTCCTTGTCTTGTGTTTCGTCCGCTTGGCGTAGGCGTGTCCGGTGGCCTGGGCGCCGACTCGTCATCAGATGGTTCCTGCCTGTCGTCCTTCCTCAACGACCCCTCGCCAGCCTGGCACGCGGCTGTTCGACGTGTCCTCTTGCGAAGCAAGGCCGGCGACCGATTGACATCCTTGTAGGTGGTAGGTTCATGGCCAGGTGAGTAGTCTGATGACGCCGATCGTTCATTTTCTGGGATAGAACGCAATGTCGATTCGAAGTCCTCAGCCCACGTCTTCAAGTTCTTCATGGCTTTTAGACGTTCCTCCTGCCTATTCCCCCGTCGTTCTCCAGGCGAACCGAGAGCCATAAGGGTGAACGCCAGATATTGACCGACAGCCGTGCATATATGGACGTTGTTTGGATGTGCCGACACCTCCGGACCAGGCTCTGCTAGGTGATAGTACAGCGTCTCAGGTTCGTCCAAGTCAACCTTGAGAAACACGATGGCCTCGCCAGTAGTAAGAAGACCATACCGGTATGTTCCTGGAGGGTGTGGGTGTTTTCCGGCTCGGCACGCTCGTGCGAACTCGGGCCTATTTGAGATGTTTGTCAGCAGGGTTTTTATAACCTCAGGGGAGACGGTTGATTCTATGGCTTACAGCTGCACTGGTGGTTAAAGAATTTTCGGAGCACACGATCATAAACGCCGCTTTGTGCACGTAAGAAATCAGGACCGCCAGCCGTATCCTGGTTGGAAATCGCCTGGAGGAAATCGCTAAGGATCAAATCCTCGGGCTCATCCGAGGGTAATCCAGATAGATCCGACCACACAGATGAGTTCGACCTCGACAAAAGAAGGCTACCTCTCGATTGGGATGATGATGAGGAGCTATGGTGTCGACTAGAGCTAGGTGATGTTAACGATGGTGTCATCGGTTGTGATGCGGCATCATCCTCCAATACGGAGGCCTCGGACCTGTTATCCTCTTCGTCTTCTGTTAAGAGATTAACATTAGACAGGGCTGAAGATGACAAGGGTAGGACGCTTGTTTCGATATCAAACTCCGGCTCAGACTCAGGTGCCGGCACCGACGAGGGTCTGGGCTCGTTGTCCGGTATATCAGCAGGCAGGGACAAGGACGGTGTCGCATCGTCTCGAAGGCTCAAAGCAGAGAGCTCATGAGTGAATGGTAGATCTTGACATTCTGTAGCTTCTTGGAAGATTTGTTGTAATCTTGTAGCATGCCGTCGATCGCGGTATCGTTGGACACGGAGACGTGTCTGCGAGCAGGGTGATACGATATGGTCTACCTCGTAACGGCTGACGGGCGTCGCAGCTATTTGTTCACTTTGCAAAGGTGTCCTAGAGTCTGGGGTTTCCGCTGCAGAGGTCTCTTCATCCTCGTTAGTTTCGGCTGCTTCCCGGTAGCCTATGTTTGCAGAGTATGGCGTCGCAACACAGATTGTATCGGCAGGTATTTGTTCGCTAATCGGTCGCACGGGTGCTCGCAGTCGCGCGGTTGTATCCGGTCTGTGAAATGCCCCATCCGCTAAGATGATTGATTCGTCAATCGTCAAGGGCGGTTCACTAGCGAGACGTGGGCTTCGGCGACGCGAGCGAGTGGCGTGCAACGGCGGCTGTCTGTCAATTGGGAGTGGGTCGGTTCGGCTAGACGGCTGGCCATCATTACCTATCGATAATTATAAGTAAAGTCACGTAGAGTACGGATGGAAAGATGGAGAGACATGCTTGAAACAACTGGATCCTCCAGGATTGTTTCCGGGAACGATTGGCTGACTATATGGGTCTCGGCATCTTCTATCTGTTTAGCCTGGCGGGCTACCAGACGCTGCTGTCGCTCTCGTTCTCGCCTACGAGCGGCCTTTTCTGCCTTTTGGCCTTCTGTTAATGGACGACGACCCATTCTAGCGCGCGTTGACAGAGTTGTCTTTGTGGAACAAGGAGAGAAATAACGAATAATAGAATGCTCTACTTGATGTGTTTGTTTACTTGTTTACTTGTTTATTTACTTGAACCTCACGTCTATATGCAACAGCAGGGCCTACTTTCGAGTTCACGCTTTCTTTGCTTTTTCCTATGTGACGTTGCTGATCTACACAGTATAATGAGTGCTGATAGGAAGTTTGAGATTAAGAGGGTAGAAACTAGCAGGGGTGTAGCGTTTGAGAAAACAACCAGCTGAAAATTTACGGTACATGGACGAACCTAGGGTAGACATGGTCGTAAATAATTCTAAATGTCTATAACAAATACAAATAAAAAATCAGCGATGATTTTAGGATAAATTAATATGACTACTGATACTTATAACGTTATACTTTGTTTGATGTCCTTTCTTGTTGGGGGGGGTTTTTCTTTTATCCTTCCTTGGCTTGATAAGCTAAGTGATTTCTTTAATAAAATAAGATATTTGTCGATATTGTTTTTCATATTCCACTGTCAAACATCGAAATCATAATGATATGAAGTAAAACGAGATACCTGACGCTCGATTTATGCCATGGCCGAGGGCTGAGAGATATTGAACGATGAATTCTTCAGTCCTGCAAATATCGTGACTTTCCTGTAGGAGTTTTGATTGATCACGAGTCACCTTGAGCGCCAAGCTAGCAGGCAGAGGAAATTAGGGAAAACGTCTTGACTCGTGTATTAAATAAGGAAAGGAGTGACTCTAATGAACCTTGATGCGTAGTCGTAATTTTTGTACGGTCATTGTATATTGTATGGCATCTCCAGACTCGTTATTCTTAGACTGGATGCGACTTTACTCCCAACCCTAGCATCCTGGTCAATTTATCGGCAGGGTTGGGTAGAGTGGGGTCTGTACGTTCAGTTATTCGATATTCTATTGGTTCGGTGGGTCGACCGTTCAGTTAAACGCAATACCATTGGTCTTCGGTATCAGTCACTAAAAAATGTAGGATAGACGTACTGACAAAGGATAACACGATTTAGACATTATAATACCTGGCTGATGCGAGGTACCATGGTTTCATTGGGCTATATAGAGTAATATTTATTGGGCCTTTATTTAAACTGACATTATATGGTCGCCATCGGTGTAAGGATCGAAGGAAGCTAGATTCTAGCTGGTATCTTTTCTGTGTCTTCTAGGACCTTTACAAATAGTGAATCTAGTTGAAGAACAGTGCGATGATTCTCAACGCTAAGTGCTGTATAGACAATTGTCGAGAACAAATGGAAAAAAATCGGGCATCGAGAAGAGCAATTGTTGAGAGTATTGAGTACTGACACAGGTGCTCGAAGTAAGGTTAGCTGAGAGTGGATAGTGGAGACATACGTTCAGTTATTCTTGATAGGATTGGCCGCAATGGCAAGCCACTTGCAGGGTTGTAACGGTACGTACCGAGCAACGTTTGGGTCTAGAGTTAGAAAACCTCTGAGAATGGGAAGGAAAGTACGAAGAAATGCGCAACACGGATCTAAAATGTCTAAAACGAGTGAT
>NC_030987.1:36374-51849 GCF_000149955.1 Fusarium oxysporum f. sp. lycopersici 4287
TGTGTGCTTTGGTCGATCATCCCCGCGAGGAAGTGGAGCGATGCTTTTGAACTGGAGTTTTCGTACCCCAGGTCACTAACTCGTTCAAGCGCGGTTAGTCTTGTTCCGCCCTCATTTAGGGTCGGTTCCCGCTTCTAACAAAGTCAGTTCGGCATGGTTATGCGGCAACATATGCCAGCCAAACAACCAATCCGGACTCGCAAAAGACATAGCAGCAGCCATGCTTGCGGATGACCATTGACCCCCCTCAACTTTACCTTTTTAGGCACGGGTAGCCTTGATCCGACCTCGCATCCAGCGTTGACTAATCCACTGGGCTCATTTAGGGTTGTCCCGTTCCCCACATCTAACAAAGTCGATTCGGCATGGTTATGCCGCGCAAGACCATACCGACTTGCAAGAGACATCGCTATAGATATTTAAGTTGATGCGATCCACAGCATAATGGCTTTATTCTTCCTCCTTCCCCACGGTATTCCTCTTCAGCGAGTTCCCTACCACAATGCAGAAGGAAGACGATAAAGTCCAGACCGTTGAGAGAGTCCCGGACTCGGCAGCCGCTGATCTGGCGACATCGAAGACAGCAAAAGTCCAAAATGTTGCCTATAGCGATGCCATAGCCAAGGATAACCTCTCTCCGCGGGCAACGTCCATCTTCAAACTCTATGCAATTATTGCTCTTGTCACGCTAAGTAAGAATCTTCACAACATGCACATACCCTACAACTAATGGCCATCCATAGATAATTGCGGTAATGGTTTTGATGGAACTATCATGTCGTCCATTAATGCTATGGATCCTTTCCATAAATTCTTCGGCACTGAAATGCAAGGTTCTTCTATTGGAGCTGTCTTTGCGCTCTACAGCGTCGGAAACATCCTTGGCTGTCTTGTTGCCGCTCCAGCTGCTGACATCTTTGGGCGAAAGTTCGGCATGATCACCGGGTCAATCTTTGTCATCATTGGTACTGTGATCCAAGCGGCGGCCCAGAATGTCGGGACATTCATGGCGGGGAGACTGTTCCTCGGTTTTGGGTGCACCATCGCAGTAACTGCATCTCCTATCTATCTAGTTGAGATGGCCTACCCTTCTTGGCGCGGAACTCTGGCTGGTCTGTACAATGTAGGCGGTTGGTATATTGGATCACTTGGTAAGTTTCGGTTGCAGAACAGAATTCGCGGGCCTTGAACTGATATCTTGCCAGCATCTACATGGACTGCCTATGGAACAGGACGATTAACTTCGAATTGGTCCTGGAGGATCCCCATCATCATCCAGGTCGTCCCCGCGTCCATCATCCTGTGTGGCGTATGGTTCATCCCGGAAAGTCCCAGATGGCTCATGAGTCACGGCAAAGAAGAGCAGGCACGGGCTGTGCTCATCAAGTATCACGGGGACGGCAATCCCGAATCAGCTGTCGTGAAACTGGAGCTTGACGAGATGCGTGCATCCATCGAATACCAGGAAGAAATCGAAGCCAGCCAAAAGTGGTGGGATTATCGCATGCTCTTCGACAACAGGGAGAACCTGCACCGATTTTACTTACTCTTCCTGGTCGCGATCTTCTCTCAGTTCATCGGTGGTTCGGTCATCACTTACTACATGCCCGTCATTCTAGAGAACGTTGGCATCACCAGCTCTTCTCAGCAGCTTCTGCTCAACGGCGTCAATGTCATTTTCGGGTTCTTCAGTGGCGTTGCAGGTTCATTTAGCGTTGAGAAGTTTGGACGCAGGCCTCTGTTTCTTTGGGGTGAGTTGACATCCATCCATCTCATATACAACCATGACTGACATTCCCCAGGCACATTCTTGACAGGTCTCGTCTATATCCCTATCAATGTCATCGCAGCCAAAGCCCACGGTCATGTTGACACATCAACGGGTTACGCCTTCATTGCAATGATTTTCTTGTATGGCATTTTCTGGTCTTTCTGCTGGACTCCTCTGCAGTCTTTATACCCCAGCGAGGTGCTACGCAATGACATTCGAGCCAAGGGTATGGCCGCCTCTGGCTTCTTCAGTGGTGTTTCGGGTTTCATCAACACGTATGCCACACCCGTCGCGCTTCAGAAAATCGGTTGGAAGACATACACCATTTTCCTTATTTTGCATTTTGTTGAGTGGGGAATGATGTATTTTGCTCTCGTCGAAACAAAGGGCCGGTCTCTCGAAGAAATCGACGAGATTTTCAAGAGCCCCAACCCTGTCAAAACATCCAAGCAGAAGCACGAAGTCTACATCAAGGAGGGTGCAGGTGTCACTGCCGACTTGGGCGCAAAGGAAGCCTAAATGTATTTGTTGTTTAAGGAGACAAGATGGACACGTTGCACATGGCCGGGTATATTGCTAGCGTTGAACTTTTCTCGTGTTCCTTTCGATACCAGAGCTGAGTCGTTGGGTTCTGATGTCGGTCTTTTGGTAGTGGTGAAAGTATGCCTGCTGGTGGATGGGACTGAGATTATTGAGTTTATTAGTAGTGTTCTCGATATATTCATCATTACCATCGTATAATCCTGCTCCGCCCAGCAACATCGTCGAGTTTCTCCCGCCACGTCCGCAGCACGGCACGAGCCTCTCTCTGTCCTGTAAACGCAAATGTGATGTTAAATATGCGAAACATTGGGTCAACTTCCTCCTCTTTCTGCCCGTCCTTCCCTTCGCCTCCATCAGTCCCAGCATCCAAGCCTAGCTCAAGTCGGTATTCACACGCCGCCTCCCTCTCCCGGTCCATGATCGCCTCTGCGAGGCTTGCAGAGATGAGGCTGTCCCAGCCGCCCTCCAGCCGCGGGCGCCTGAGCAGGGTCACAGCACGGCGGCGGGTTGACTGTCCGATACCACTGTGGGCGACGAGGAAGAGGTGCTGTGTATAGGATACCCGGCGGGTCTTCACAGGATCGAGGTTCATGATCTGCTCAGCGAGGTCGACTATAGACTTGTACAAGGCGGGGAGGTCATTTTGACGCTTGACTAAGTCATGTTCCTCGGGGTCCTGAATCAGGAGGAGGCGATTGGCGCTTTGGAAAAGGTGCAAGGGGAGCATGGCATGCGGCTCCCGTTGGGTTGAGTTTACCTCTTGTTGGAAAATATCCATTGCTTTGCTTATTTCTTTGTAGCATCGGGTATGCGCGTCCTGTCGCGCTGCCAGCATTGACAGTCCTGCTGGTCCAGACTTGCCCGTCTGAAGATCCCCGAGCTGCTTGGCATGTTCTTGCGAGAATAGGATCAGGCCGCTGAAGAGAGACTCAGCAGCGCAATAGGCTTGATTTATAGTGTCTGGCGTTGGGCGGTGCGAAGGCCGCGGTGCTGTATAGTAGCGCCATGTGTTTAGTGTCTTGTTTCGCAAGAGCAGAGCCGGACTCTCAGTTATACCGCCATGGCCAAGTGCTTCTAACTGCAGCTCAAGGGTGACCAGGATGGACTGTATCGGCGCAATCGATACCGGAACTGTTGAGATCCAGCTCTCGTCTTGGGCAGCCTCCGGGAGCTGTTCCTGATTCAAAGTTGTCCTACCTTTCGTACCTACACCCTCAAGTTCGCGGAGGAGATTGCATCCAGCCTGCAGATGTATCCTTGTCTGATCGTGAAGTCCTTTGATCGTGCATACATACGTGAATATAGTGCTGACAATAAGCGCTCTCCACCGATCTGCATGTCTCGGCGACCTTGACTCGATGAGACAACGAATGGCCGAATTAAACTGCTTCAGAGCGAACACGCTCCGCGATCCTTGGCCATGCTGTGCAAAGTCCTCGTGGGCAGAACCGAGGCTGACAACGGCGTGCCAGATGGCCGCGTCGGACATGCATACGCGCGGTACCTCGGCGAGCCAGAAGTCGGCGTAGAAAGCCCCAGCGAGGGATGGCGCCGTGACTTCGAGGAAGAAACGGTAGCTGCGCACCTCTTCGGGGCTCTGGCGTGGCAGGATGAGCTTGAGATCGGCAGTAGCGTTGTAGGAGTCGGAGGATTGAGGGGAAGGTGATGTGGAGGTTGACGATGAATACGATGAAGATGGAGGAAGAGTGTACCCGTCACATGTGCGGCCGGTGGAGGTACAGCGCACACAGACAGGCTTGCCTTCGTCGCACTTTACTCTGCGGATCCTAGCAGAGTCAGTGCGTTAGTGTGCTAGACTATGAAGTAAGGGACGCATGCCATACTATCGACATGGTGCGCATGTCAGGCGTCTGAACTGACCTGCAAGTCTGACAGCCCGTCTTAACCTTGGGGTGATATGCCCGCCGCAATCGACTTGCGCCAGCTGTAGACGCTTTGGATAGGATGTCGACCATGGCGCGGGAGTCAACGAGCAAACGATCCTTTGTGCAGTCCTTTTCTTCTCTTTAACTCATCGCGCGCCCACTCGAACGATGTGTAGCGACCAGCTATTTGCACCGAAGTATCCAAGATGACATAGCCAGTGCGAAGGCAGTTTTTGCCAATGGGTCGCAGGCTCGCAGCCAGTACGGGAAATGGGGCAAGGATAAGACCCAAGCACAAGGTTCGGGTTATCGATTTCCCGATCCCATGACTACCTTGTGTAAGATGGATAAGATGAGATAACCAGCACTAACAGGGACAAAAAAGGGTCTGTAAATTGCCATGACTCGAATTGAGCGACCCAGCCAATCACAGCACAAGTACGGTACAGACGCATGCTGATTGGTCTGTCTCTCAGTGGTGTAAGCATAACCATTTGTGTACCGTATTCCATTACGAAATTCATCACGGCTACACGAGGCTATGTGCCAGTCCCTGGAGCGAGCCGGCCACTCACAGGGCTTACTGAATACTCTGGAATGTCTCTTGGCCAGATCATGTCTGCTGTTCCCTTGGTGTAATGGAGTTCTTATACACCTACACGCGCGTCCATTGACTTTTGCCCAGGCGCCTTGTTCTATAAAGTTGACGGTGTGACCCTCTCTGTAAATTATTCTTTCTTCGTCTCTCATTCTCACACTGGCCTTTCTTCCATTCTCATCATGAACTACCTTACTCTTGCCCTTTCTCTGAGCCTTGCTACCATAGCGCAGCGGGCCGATGCTCAAGAGACCCCTTGCCCTCTCCTGGGTGCCATCTTTCCGCCCGTCCAGCATCCGCTCAAGTCCAGTGTTTTCTCAGACACAATTGCCCAGCTCAACGCCACCTTCAACGAGCTTGACCGTAATGGCACTCTCGAGGGGTTCAACACTACCTTCTACATCCAGGCCTTCTCCGCTTCGGACACCCTTTTCCAGCATGGATACGTCCCTCCCTCCATGAAAGGTTTCTTGACTTCAGGGAGTCTCAACGAGGATACCGTGTTCCGCGTGGGTAGTGTTTCGAAACTTCTTACAGTCTATACCCTGCTCGCCGAGGTTGGAATGAAGCGAATGAACGATCCCGTGACGAAGTGGGTGCCTGAGCTAGCCCATGCAGCCAGGAAGAACAAGGGCGATCCCACCCGCAAAGTACAGTGGGATGAGGTTACTATCGGGCAGCTCTCCGGGCATCTAGCAGGCATCAGCCGGAACTGTAAGTACCGCCCTAAGTAGAGGCAAAGTCACCTCTTCTAATACTTGCATATAGTTGGTTTCTTCGATATGAGTTCCGTCATCGAATCTACTAACCAGAATCCCGAGTTATATGGTCTCCCCATCCTAAATAAAAAAGAGAAACCACACTGCAGTGTCTCAGATCCATCTCTGAGACCTTGCTCTCGCAAAGGTACATATTCCTACCCCGTTTGTTTAAGCGCATTTGCTGATGCTTTACCCACAGAGTTTTTCCAGGGTGTCACGGCTCCAACCTTCTTACCCATCACCTCCACTGCAAATACCCCCGTGTACTCCAACGTCGCGTACCAAATACTCGCCTATGCTCTCGAGGGCATGACTAGAAAGCCATTCAAGAAGTCTTTTCAATCCTCCCTGCTCGATCCTCTCTCCATGAAGCGTACAGGACTGGAGGCCCCCAAGAACAAGGAGAACGCCATGATCCCCGAGAATGAACAGCTCTCGTGGTGGAACGTTACCACAGCAGATGGTAGCCCGTAAGTCGGCTCACCCTCACTTTCCGTCTTATATAGCTAACCTTCCATAGCTATGGCGGCATGTTTTCCACAGCTGCAGACCTCACACGCCTCGGTCAATCTATCCTCAACTATTCTATACTCAGCCCGTCCGAAGCCCGCTCCTGGATGAAGCCCATTACCCATACCGCGGATGTCCACATGTCCGTTGGTATGCCTTGGGAGATCCGGCGCACATACATCCCCCTCGGCCGCAGCGGAGCCCGGGTCGTCGATCTTTACACAAAGAACGGCGCCATTGGCCTTTACACTGCGATTTTTGTCCTTTCACCGGACCACGAGATTGGCTACGTGGCGCTGATCGCTGGAGCTAACCGTGCCTACCTATTAAGCTACCTTCCTGACCTCCTCGCACAAACACTACTGCCAGCCGCCGAGAACGCGGCCCGTGACATCGCCGTTCAGCGGTTTGCTGGCGCCTTCAAGGGCCCCAAGAGTCAGCTGACAGTCACTATGGACGATACGCTCGTGATACGGAACTGGACCCGCGGCGACGTGGATGTTATAGCCATGCAAGCCGCGCTTACATGGCCAGGGTTAAATATAACACCGGTGCTAAGGCTATACCCGATGGGATTGGAAGGAAATAAGAGAATGTCTTTCCGAGGTGTTTTTGAAGCTCAAGCCGTAGATGAGTCTACAGCAGAGGCTGAGACGAACGCGATGGATGCGAACATTGGTCCTTTCAGTGGTGGGTGCCTGTCATGGGGAGGAGTTGACTCGTTGACCTATGGCAACATTGGGGTTGATGATTTCGAATTTGAGGTCGATGGGGATGGTAACGCAACTGGCCTTGTACCAAGGGTGATGAGGGAAACTCTAGAGAAGGTTGATTAATTTGCAGTTGGTACCTGTGGCTGAGAGCTTATATCACCCTGAAGGAGGCAAGAAAACTTGGGACCTTTGTCCTAAGCGATGAAAGTATTTGGGTAAGTTGAGTGTATTTCAGTAGACCTTTAGGCCAGTTGATTTTGATACCTTGTTTTAATATCAGAAGTGTTATCACGCCCCAAGGTCACTATATAGAACTTTATAACATAGCAAGCAGATCTCAATACGCAATTCTGGCGGAAAGATTATCATTGGAAGCCCAAATGCAAAGATTCAAGCATTATCCGCAATTGATTCAGGCTTGTACAAAACCCAATCACAAATTATGGCATCCGACCAGGTATTATATGGTGACCCCGTGTCCTCACCCCGTGTCCTGAAGCTGTTTGTAATATAGTTATAGTAATATAGCCTTTGCCCATTCTGAACCAACAATATTTCGAATCTCAGCACAAACACCCTCTTTCCATCCTCTCATCACAAAAGTATTACCGTCATTACCACTATCCAAGAAGCAGCCATACGAGAGCAATACAAGAGCTGCAGGCTCATGCGCTTCAGCAAGCCTCATAAACTCTTTCCCAACAAGGCAAATCCATTGCAACGATGCTCTATGTGCCGGGCACCACTCTGATGTCTGCGCTTTTTTCACCAACCACTTCATTAAATCCAGAGCATCCTGACAGATCTGTTTGGTGACCGGGTCCTTTTCTTCCTCTAGGAATGTCAAAGAATTAAGCATGTGGAGAATGGGATCGAGGGGCCCACGATCCGGTGGTTCGGTCTCAGTGACATAGAGTATAAGCTCGTGCCGATCCGGTCGTATGACGCCATATGCGTCCGAAATAGCCCTGACCCCCCTCGTGAGCCTGCAGGTGACGAGGAGGTCGCTCAGCATGGTAGAAGGCTCGTTCTTCACCCGTACAAGTTCTTTGACTGAGCCTTGGGCATAGGAGTTGATCATCATGAGAATTGAGGCGAGATGACACACTGGGCCGTTATCAATATTAGCTTTCGCTACTGCGTGTCTCATCATCCTCGCGGCGGCTTGAGAATACTTGAGTCCTAGAGAAGCGTAAATATCCCTTCGTATCCGATACCCCGGCACGTTTACTTGTGAGTGATGGGCAGTATGCGCTTGTTCGAATGAGGATATAGCCAGTATGAGGTTCAGGATAACTGGATGATCGAATGCGAGGTGAATTACTTCATGCTGGAAAAGATCCTCTGACCCTCGTTGATGAATAATGGCCTTGTGAGAAATCTGGTGCCAGTGGCATAGCAACTCTCTATCATGTGCAGCCAGGCCTTCTGTAGGAGACGGCGCAATTCGTTGGAAATGTGTGATGTCGATGCTTGGCACCAGAGCCTTATTTCGTGGTGACTGCGTCCTGCTACGCGACGAACTTTCTTGGGCTATGAGGCTACACGTCGAGCTACGGCGAACGCAAGCTGTACATGGAATCGCTTCGTCACACTACAATGGCCGTAAGCGATCATTCATCTTAGTCAGTCGATGTCGTTTATTACCTTGACCTTTCTCCTCTTGCACTGCAGGCAGCCAGTCCGTGTCTTTTTATAGGTCATTCCGAGGAGTTTAAATGGAATCAACAGGTAATTACAATGAAATACTACTCTGGGTCGGGCGGTGATAAGGGATTTGGTCCAACACCACTGTGGACCTCAATCACGCAATCACGCAATCCATCCCTCAGAACGCGTCTTCCACTAACCCCGTCTCGGCAACGTACGTGGCCCAGTGCACAAGCATTTCTTCCAAAATTTCAGGCCTCTTCTTTGATAGATCATGTTGTTCAGCCGGATCCTTCTCCACGTCAAATAGCTCCCAATTGTCGCCGCCTTGCTTTGCCAACAAAACTGCCTTCCAATTTCCCCTGCGTATGGCACGATTACCGAACAGCTCCCAGCCATGTATATGATCCGCATCCTGGTGAACGTTTGGATACTCTGTAGGAGATGAGAGATGGCCGACCCATGACTTTCCTCGGGGATTGACAACTTCTCGACCCCTAAATGTTTTTCCTGGGTGCTGCACTTGTGCAAGATCGAGGATGGTGGGCAATATGTCCATTACTGTTGTGAAAGTGTGAGAAATAGTCTCGGGAGCCGATGAGATTGGAGGGAATCGTATAAGGCAAGGACAACGAATACCGCCCTCGGTGGACCAGCCCTTGAACCCACGAGAAGGTGCAGTAGCAGCACATGCCCACCGAGAGCCATACCAGACATATGAGTCGTGTTTTCCAATATTCTCGAGGCTGTTATCATAGTGCGCGGCTATAAGTTCACCAAGAGTTTTGAACGATGACAAGAGCTAAGTCTCACAGTCAGCATCTACTTCCACATTAAATGGATAGGGGTGACAAACAGGTGCAGCTTCCAACGTAGATCCTTCTGCGCCATTGTCTGACATGAACAAGATGAAAGTGTTGTCAAGTTCGCCAGATGCTTCAAGTGCATCGACGACTCTCCCAATGTTCTGGTCAAGGAGGTCAACCATTGCTGCATAAACCTCCATCTTCCTCGCAGAAACAGCTCTCTCGTGATCAGTGAGGTCTTCCCACTTCACGCCAGCTTCGAAGCCAACAGGAGGGGCCGCTTCGACATCGGATGGCACAAGACCCAGCTCTTTTAATTTGGCCAGCCTGTCTAGTCTGAGCTGGTCGGGGCCATTGTCGTATTTTCCGCCTGGGTCCATCAGTATGGAAGCTTGGTGGCATGGACCAAGAGCTTACTGTATTTGTTTATAACATCTTGTGGCGCCTGCATTGGCCAATGTGGCGCCGTATAAGCCAAGTATGAAAAGAAGGGTTGCTCCTTTTCCGCTTTGGTTCTGTTGCTCAACATATCAAGCAACTTATCTGTAAAGAAGTTGGTAGAATAAAAGTCTCCAGGTAGGTCTTTCTTTCTATCCACCGGACTTTGGTTCTCCATCCAAAATCCATCGGAGGTCAAGAGCATAGTATCTTGGTCAGCCTCGAATTGCGGTTCGTAGTTGAAGTGGTTGCCACAACCAGGCAAGAAACCAAAACTCTTCTTGAAGCCTCTTGCACTCGGCGACACGTCAGGAGTCATCCCCAGATGCCACTTTCCAGACATAAGAGTTAAGTATCCTGCGTCTGAAAGAATCTCAGGCAGAGCAGCCACTTTCCAGTTGAGGTAGCCTTCGTAGCCAGGCTTGTCGACGTAGTCAGGATACTTCCCAGTGAGGTTCTTCTTCATCTCAGCAAATTCGGCCATCTGACCAAGTCCAGCGATGTGGTTGTCTGTCCCAGAGAGAAGCATTGCTCGCGTAGGTGAGCATGCCTGAGCGGTATGGAAGTTGGTCATGCGTATGCCATCTTTGGAGAGGCGGTCCAAGACAGGGGTGTCTATCTCGGAGCCATATGGTTTTACATCACTGAAGCCAAGGTCATCGGCGACGATGATAAGAAAATTGGGTCTTTTGGCAACAACCATGTTTGCAGAGTAGAATGTAGGGGGGTTCAAGGGCGGAGGGGGACTGTGATCGACTCTATCATTAGATCAGAACAAGGAGGTATTTTATATATGTAAGCAATCACACGTATTACTACTGGTATCACGGCCTGGCAGGGGTACTCCCTTGAGACCGGTAAGCAGTCACCTTGAGATATTTGTCGGGGAGAAGGAAGCTGTTGGTTGTAAATGCAAAGCTCCATTACTGTTAGGACAACGCCCCCACTCACTAACTAACTCCAGCTTTTAGTGTGCCTCGGATGATGCTTCCATTGGTCCCAGATTTGATATTTCCAAGCACGCAAGATTCACCTGTCGATGGCGTCTGACAGATCGAAGCTAGCCCTCATTCATGATAACGCTAAGCAAGCCAGAAAGACCGGGCTGTCGCTCGGATCATGGCCTCATTGGTTCGTTCGATTCGACAACGCAGCGACTTCCATTGTTGCAGGGTATTATAGATTGCTTCATTCAGCTACTTTGTGAGTTGACGAAGATGTAAGTGCGATAGACTGGAAGTTGGAGTATTGCGAAATGCCGCATCTTGATTGCGAGATGTAAAAGAGGCTGTTGCAAGAATTATTTATTATGTAGACTCTGTCTTGTGCCATGAACGATTGTAGAATATTGCTGCTTCAAGACTCAGAATTACCTTGTCCTTTCAATTACACCCTCAGACATGATGATCGAAAAGGAATCACTTCCATCCACTGTGGATGGCTACAGTTCGGGTCGCGATAATGATTCCAATAGCCCTGAGCAGCGGCCCCTCATTGATTGGTCCGAAGCCGAAGAACGGGCTCTCGTTCGCAAGCTGGATCTTCTTATCATGCCTTTGCTTATCGCCGGCTTCTTCGTTTTGCAGCTCGACCGCGGCAACATCGGCAACGCCCTCACAGACTTCTTCCTCCCGGAAGTGGGCATCACTCAATTCCAGTTCAACATTGGAAACCAGCTCCTCAGCCTGGGAATCGTACTGCTAGAGCTGCCGAGCAACCTTGTTCTTTATCGTTTGGGTCCTCAGAAGTGGATCAGCTGCCAGATCTTTTGCTGGGGCTTGGTCGCCACATTTCAAACATTTATCAAAGGAAAAGGCGTTGGTGCATATTATGCTACTAGACTATTACTCGGCCTTTTGGAAGCCGGCTTCATTCCTGCTGGCTTGTACACTCTGACGCAGTGGTACAAACGCAATGAGACTAGCAGACGCTTCACTGCCTTCTTCCTTGGCAACATGGTTGCTTCGGCGGCAAGTGGTCTTATTGCCTACGGTATCCTCCAGATGAGAGGTATAGCTGGACTATCTGGCTGGCAGTGGATGTTCCTTCTCGAGGGTATCATCACAATAGTAATCGGTGTTGTTTTCGCCTTTCTTATGCCAAACTCTCCCGCAAACCCGTCCAACATTTTTGGTCACTTGTACTTCACACCACGAGAAATCCACATCCTCATCAACCGTATTACCATCGACAATCCTACCCAAGGTCCAAAGCACAAATATGTCAAGTGGGTTGACATCAAGTCCGCGTTTTCCAGGTGGTGTATTTACCCGCAGCTGACTGTCTCCTTCTGCTGCATCGCCATTATCTCACCACTCGGAACATATCAACCGTCCATCATTGCAAGCTACGGCTATGATCGCCTTCAAGCAAACGCACTGTCATCTGTTGGCGGCTGGATTGTCATCGTGCTAAATCTGTCGTTTGGATGGATTGCAGACAAAACTCAGAGGCGAGGGTTTCTGATTCTTCTCGCTACTGTTCTGAGTTTCGCATTTTGTCTCGCGACTAGACAATTGGCCACAAGCACCAATCGCGATCTCAAATATGGCATCCTTACCTGTACCACGCTCTGGGGATCTGTCGCTCATCCTTTGAACGGGTCCTGGCTTGCCGTCAACATTCGAAATCCTGCAGAACGGTCCATTACGATGGCTCTCCTTATCATGACTGCCAACGCGGCTGGTTTGGCGGGTGCTCAGATTTTCCAAGCACATGATGCGCCACTATACAGGACAGGGTTTACGGTCATTCTCACACTTGCATCCATTGCCTTAGTATTTGCGATTGTGTCCAATGGGCAGTATCTATGGCTTAACAAGAAACTTGCGGCTAAGGGGCGATTAGAAGAGGAACAAGTTGAAGCGGCAGGCGAAGGAGATAGATGGCGGTTCTCGCTTTAAGGCGCTTCTGTATGTACTTGAAAGGCCCATGTTAGAGTTAATTACAAAAGGCTCTTATATGCCTTCAGCATCCCTGGTAAAAGTGAGGCCGGGGGCTTCATAGACATTATTTAACAATGCTTAACATTCATCTGCACAAAGAGGACTTGAAGATATTTAGATGCAAAAACCTATCTCTGGTTGTTATTATCTAACTAGCATGTCCACTGGATGATATCATAATATCCGCCGAAGAACTAAAGCCTGTGGACACTACTGTTCTTGGTCCAACGACGGAATGTCTTGCCGTAGTAGTAGAATACAACACCAAACAGACACCAGAGGAAAACCAAGCTTCCATTGGTCATGATAGGTGGGATAAATCTGCAAGAATCAGTAACAGCCACATTGAGAAACTGGTAGATAACTTACCCAGCCTTCATGCTCCAAGGCGTAATAAATTTACTAAATCCATAACCCCAAACATTTTTGTTGACTGTGATACTGACAAATAAACTGCCAGCAACAGGCTTGTAACTGTCTACAGCATAGGTGCTTGAGATGCTAGGGAGGGCTGCAACTTGGATGCCGGCGCAAGAATATCCGATAAGCACAATGACTTCCCATGGCCAATGGTTCTCATATCCAACCGAGACGATGATGTTGCCAAGGTACATAATAAGAACAAATGGGATCATGGCAACCAGCCTCATTTCTGGCTCACGAATACCGTTATTCCTTGCAGTGAGCTTGGCAGCCACCCAGTCAGATAGAGGACCACCAGTGGCCAGGCCGATCAAGGCACCAGCAAAGATAGCAAAATTGGTGAAGCCGATGGTCTGAGTAGAGAAGTTGTAAGGTGGCGCGGCAAGTACTTGGCTTTGGGTTAGATTAATGGTGAGGAAAGAAGAGCAGCTCCAAGATACAACGAAGCTGGCAAATTGAACGATGGGAAATGCGAACAGCTTCCAGGGGATCCATAGATCCAAAAGGATAGCCTTGAAAGGATGCGGGTTGGGTTGGAAGAACCGGAACTGCCACTTTGCAGGCTTTCCTCGCCCGAGATATGGATCTCTCGCAGCCGTCTCACTTGTTGATAGATCGGCAAATCCTTCCGGGGTTACTCCCTCTTTTTCGGTGCTGGTGGCGTGCTCTGTTATGCCATCACTATTAGGTCTGGAGGCCTCGGCATGGCTAGCATTGGCCGAACCCTCGATCTTCTCGTTCGCTCTAGCTTCCTCAATGATCTCATTGGGATGGGGGCGGTGCCACCTAATCGTTGTTAGTTAGGACTCGGCATGTTCAAGGGGATGCGAAAAACAAACTTAGTCTCTGGGAATAAGAAGATGATATAAATCACCACAACTGCACCCAGGGCAACGTTGAACCACCAGAAGTTGCGCCAGCCAACATTGAGAGCCATAGAACCGCCGATGATGGGACCAATCATCAATGATCCCATGTAGACGACCCAGTACAGGGTGTTCCACTTGCCTCTGTCATGCAAAAAGAAGATATCTAACAAGTAATTAGATGTGTATACCTTAACATGTTTAGTGTGATGGCTTACCAGCAATGACGGCAGGTTGGATTGACTCTGCAGGACCAGCGCCAATACCATTCAGTCTGTATCACAGTCAGAAAGTGTTCTGCCAACCTTGCTCCTGAAAACATACACACAAGCTCCCATGAAACTGCCATAAGTCTGCGCACGAGCTCTCCAAATCATAGAGGCCAGGCAGATTAAGTTAGACGCAATGTATACCGGTCGCCTGCCAAATGAAGTGCTCAATGGAACCCTATCAACAGTTCTTAGTGATGTCCTGACTCGTAAGAGGCTCTCTCGGCTCGGGGCCACGAGCGTACCATATGAAGTTGCTGAAACCTAGAACCAAGATACACACTCCGGTGAACTGCACAGCATCTGCTAGACTGCAGTGAAACGCTTCGATGTAGTCTGGAAACATGGGTGCAAGAGACAGTGGCCCAAAGCCTTGGAAGAATGAGGTCATACTAGCCCCAGTGATGGCTAACATTTTCCAAGTGAGTGACCAGTTGAGAGGATCAGCAGGGTCGTCTGAGGGTTGCGGAATAAGGACACGATTAGAACCCGAGCGATCCTTGACAAAATGGTGCGAAGCAACATCTCTCATGATCTCTGTGCCAGGGAGAATCTCAGTATGGAGCTCCGCCTCAATGGCATGGATCTCCTGCAATTAACATTAGCATGCAAGCCACGATGAACTTTTGTAAATGATATACCTCGTTATTAGAATTCATCTCCATGGTGATACCACTTTCCTCGTTCTTTCACTGCTAATGTCGATGAAGTATTTAATAGTAATCAGACTTCCTGACATGCTGTATTTAACATCTACTCACATATATGCAAGCCTTGCATATTAAATAAGAAAGCAATGTAACTGCCGATGCTTTTACCGAATTTCAGAGCTACCTTTCCCCTCACGACTCACCTTGTATATAGAGAGGTGAGCTAGAAATCTCCCATTTAAGATAACCTTGGCTATAGTGAGCCAACCAGGTGTAATCAGCTCCTGATATTGGGTGGCCTATGATGCCGGTAATCCGTGTGAGGGAGGAATTCTCCCCGCACCCTGGCTCCCCATGGGGAAATATGGGTAATGCCCACCAATCGTGGGGAGACTCCAACTCCTCCCGCGTGGTCTCGACCCTCACATTGGCTACTGGCGTGCCACCCGGCAAATCGGCATAATAGTGCAATTGTTGGCGCATGGTTTAGTAAATGATCGGTCATTAAGCGAAAGGGTTAGCACCGGTAGTGCTGTTTGTTGCTGGGGAATTTGCTGTATGGCAGCGTTCCTCTACGTAGTGTTGACGAGCAAATTTTAATTTCACACCCCAATCCGAACAGCACTGCCCCTGAGTGGCCACTGAA
>NC_030987.1:51949-66573 GCF_000149955.1 Fusarium oxysporum f. sp. lycopersici 4287
GCCCTAGGATCAACAAGTCGGTTTCCGTATGGGCTTGCAGTGTATACATGAGCTTTGGGCCAGGTTGTGTTATCCTATCTCGTTGAAGTTTTCCATAGAGTGTTGCGAACCTCCTTCCGTCAAGCTGGCGACTGGTATCTCATTGCGGTAAGTAGATCGTGGCATGCCTGGTAAAACGTTTGATCGACCACACTCTGATCGACCCTTGCTTTGAGATGATTCTCGATGGACCTATATCGTTGCTCTTCGGACTCTGCTTGCATGGTCCAGACGAAGAAATTGTCTCGCTGCTGTGCGAAACCCAGTTCGTCGACGATTGGCGCATCCTTGTTTAGAAATTCCAAACCTGGGACTTTCGCGCAGGATCAGTACATAAAGGTCATCACAGGCCACCAGGTTTTATAGGCCAACGCCTTTAATAATAAGCATGTCACCTTCTCAGGCGGCTAGTCTCGATGTGGTATCTACTCCGCTTCTCTTCTTCTTGCAGATGGAGCGATTCGTCTTCATTAAAGCAGAAGGACTTTGGTGCTCGACTTATAGTTATTCTACACCAGATGCTGCACATCATGCATGATATAAGAGGCTCAGGAATTCTTGAATTGAGAACCAAGCGCGCTATGGTAAAACAAGCTTACCAATGTTATTCTTCAACAGTAGCTTTCCTCAACAGACCTAAATATGCACTCATTCATCGACTCATTTAACTTCTCAACGGTTTGAGTCTTTGTCGTCAAGGTTGTGCCAGTGGCACAGTCAATTAATGACGTCTGTCCCATTGCCTTTCTTCTACCCGTCTGGACTTGTGTAAAGTCAGGAATACTTTCGCCTTTGTTTATTCATGTCATTTATAATACGGATTTTGTCACTGCTCTCGGTTCCTTGCGATCCCCCCCGGATGAAGGTCTTATCCTGTTTCAGTCTCCCTTTGAGGTAAAAGGTGGATCCAGAAGTAGTTGTCAAGCTTTGGCTTTTTATTTTCTGATCTGTTACTCGTGTTAAACTTTTTCTCTGTCTGGCTTGTTGTTTTCGTCCTGATGGGCTACTCTACATTTAATTTAGAGATGGAACAGCACTTGCCAAACAGCTCTCATATGAGAATCGATCAGTTTGCCTCCAAGCTCAAGACATGTTACAACTAGCTCTCAGATTCCTTGCGGAGTAGTCAACTTGAAGAATTAGCAGCGCAAAGCCTCGCTATATACTGGTCTTGGCACTGTTGATTTCATCAAGCCTTTGACATTCCGGGTCTAGATTACTTACAGCAAGCCAAACATCTTTCAGCAACCTCTCCTCCCACCTCCTTTAGGTGTAACAGCAGTTGAAATAAGCCAGTCTTAATCGTCGTCTTCCAGTAATCCCGAATTGCCAGACCGATTATCTTGGATGGTATTATATATTGCAATATCATTGTCTCCTTTCTGTATACAACGCTGTTGGTTTTGATTTGACTTTTAAACTCGTCTTCGATGCCAATCTGTCCATTATAAACAATAATCAATGGTCAGGAGAAGGGGAGGATATACCTCTGGTAATGTCTGTTATTTACAACGATCAACAACATGACAAGTGCCAGGGATAGTATTGGCCATTGTGATATTTAGTAGTTGGTCTTTAGCATACCCAACTATACTAAAGTCTTTACTTCAGCTAATCTTTAACATTGCGTTGTGGTAAATCTTAGCCATCAAACCCTCCCTTCATCTCTCGTGACGTGGTTTCTCTTCCGACAAGTAATATTCCAAATTTCCAATTGCTACCATTGCTTCAGCCAAGCCCCAGTTCAACAAGTTATATTCTCTATTTAGCAAGCCATAGAATCTAACCTAAACGGTTCTATTATTAAGTTAAAACTGTTACAGCTCAGCAGCCAGTATATTAGTAAGGCTTTTATACATTCCTGGCATTTGTGTTTTGAACTCAGGTCTAGGTTAGCTGGAAATAACCCTTACTTTTCTGTTATTCCCATTATACACTAATCTTCCGATTAAGAGGGGAAGCGGGTCTGGGGAGCTCGGACCGAGGCGCCGGCTGATGTGCACGGCTAATGAGGGAGGACATTTAGCCTCAGGCATCTTTACTTTTCTCCTATCCGTCATCAAACAAGGACAACTTCACACTTCTCAACTGCCTTTATCGTATCCAGTCTCACACCCACTTGCGCCCTGGAAACTTAACAGAGACAAGTCGCGCCACGCCAACAAAATGTCAACTCTAACGCATACGCCAAATGGCAAATCTACAATTGACGCCAAGGCGCTGTTGGGTGTATGCTTTGAGTACTTTGTATCTTTGTAGATAATGCTGACATTTCCAACATAGGCATACCTCAAACAATTACAGTCAAAGCCACTGAGGACAAAGATGCTTACTCAAGGGTCTTTGTCAGCCTTGACGGAGATTATAGCATCGTGGTTTGCCTATGGGCTCCCTGGCCACGGCCCAACAATTACTGCCCGTGTCCCTCAAATGGCGTTTTATGGTGCGTGTATCGCGGCACCACTGACCCACTTTCTCAACACGACTCTACAACGAAGTCTCCCAGGACGAGTAGTCTTACAAAACCTCATCACTATGCTCCTAGTACGTAGCTTCTCCAGCCACCACCAATTCCTCTCAGCCACTTACCTGACTTATTACAGTTCTTCCCCATTCAAAATGCTGTCTATCTTACATCAATGGCCGTCATTGCTGGCGCGCGCACGACTGAACAGGCTCGCGCTGCGGTTCGTGCCGGTTTGGTGCCCATGACGAAAGCTATGTGCGCCATGCACCCAGTCTTGATCACAATTGCAACCGTGTTCGTACCAAAAGAGGCATGGGCTCCTTTCTTCAGCTTGGTTGGGTTCTGTCTTGGAACTTTCTTTAACACTATGGCTAAAAAGAGGAGAGTTGCCGCTGCCGCCGCTGCTTCCAAGAAGGAATCTTAGGCCATTACTCCGGTATAGACATAATTTTGTGTTACTGAGGACTTCGTCGCTTCTTGCGTTATGCTGGCATTTAGAATATAATAAGCGTCATTTAGCATCCATGACGGTTTTCTTCCTACACCAAGACTTGATGACTATTGCTGTGATAGGACTTTCCTCTTTGACATTTCCCAGAGGGCTTTAGACATACGATTTAGATCTTAAGGAAACATCGCCTGTCACGTTGTGTAGAACAGGCATTCTCCCCATTTCATATTTCTTCAAGTGTAGTCATGGTTCCTGGTGTGACTTGCGATGGGGACAAGCCTCTTGGTCGATATTGAAGTGGCATGTCAGTGTGAACAAAAGAAGAATCTATACCTAAGGAATTGCAGGCCATAGGTCGATTGGTTGTTGGAAACTTTGAGAAGAAGCAGGCTGGGTTCAGGCTTGCTTGGTATTCACTCTTCAGAGACCGACCCACCACGACTACGACAGCACAAAGTTAGAAAGCAAGCCACCAATAAGCAGCCATTTGGATTCCTTTCACGACCTCACCGACTTCTCATGGTTGAAATTGCATTTGATTTATTAGAAAAGCCTCATGAGAGACATAGCAAAATGAACTATATCGAATATATCGCCAATCCTCATTGCCAGTGTGCAATTGTCGCCCACCGTGGCTTATGGAATGAAGCTCCTGAGAACAGCTTGCTTTCCATCCGACGCGCCATGGAAGCTGGCTACAATGTTGTTGAGATAGACGTACGCCGTACCGCTGATGGCGAATTCGTACTACTACACGATAGTACCCTGGATCGGATGGCCGGCATCGATAAGAAGCCAGAAGAGTTGACTTTGGAAGAACTGATATCGCTTTCGCTGAGAAACCGTGATGGAGGCCCAAATAATCCATTCACCAAGGAGAAGGTGCCCACCTTACGTGATGTCTTTGAGCTGACCCGCAATAAGATTTTCATCCACCTCGACATCAATCATCGTCATGTCATCCCAGAAGTGCTGGACTATGCACAGAAGATGGGTATCGAAAAGCAAGTGGATTTCTGGGCTGATCTAAAGACGGAACTTGATCTAGCCTGGATCAAAGCCAATATCACCACGCATAACGTTCCATTCATCGCACGCGCCCATCTCGAGCATGATGACTGGCGAGAACAGGCCAAGCTTGCTCTTGACCTGAAGCCCCTAATCTGCGAAGCCTCGTTTCGGGACCTCTCGCAGGTCGATGCAATGAAGCAGCAATTCCATGATGCCGGAATCACGCTCTGGGTCAATACTCTCGACAGTGTCGCCTCTCCAGGCTTTACTGACAGCGCTGCATTGGAGGACCCTGACAAAGTTTGGGGACGGCTGCTCCGGGCTGGCTTCTCCGCGATACAGACGGATGAGATGGCGGCACTGCGGTCTTTTCTCCCCGCGCTTGATTGAGGAGCAGCTCAGACAGCAAAATGGCATAGTCCGAAGAACAGGAGGTGTTAGGGCCTGCTTTCTTGACGATCTTATCATAGCAGCGCTGCATTTTAGGTTTCTGCCTCACCACCGACAGCTTCCAGAAGTAACCCTACATATTGCTATAAACAATAAATATCATTATAAACTTCAGAGCAGCGCTGAAGCCTGGCCTGATGAGCTGTGCGTGGCATGCATTGTGATTCAATATGTTAGGATCCTCAAGTAGAGTGTTTGTTGTTATTCCACGGCCCTATTAAATTTGGTTTAATGTCATCTCTGATTATTAGGTAAAACACGAAAAGGAACAAATTAACACAGGCACTAGATGCCAGATAAAGATATAATGTGGTCATGCTTTCTCGAAGGACTGGTTCCTACCTAGTTTTGCCATCTACCTCCCGCTGGATGGCTCAGCATGAGGTTCCCTTATCATTGTAAACAGCTTAATTGCATCACCGTCATCATCGCAAATCATTTCCTTCTGGAACTTGAACCCTAGACGTCCGTAGATGGCTACGTTGGGGACGTCACGGCTTGACTCTAAGTAGCATCTCATGTCCTTGGCATCGGCTTCGTCTGTGACAGCCTTCATCAATTTTGCCCCGACACCTTTGCCTTGAGCCTCGGGGACAACAACCATGATGTTCAGAAAGAAGTAGCCCCGGGGGTCTGTCCAGAGAGTCGACTGGGCACTGGCCTGGGCATCTTTCCAGATATAATATCGCTGGTCTTGGTCAGAAACTTCTTGTGTTCGATAAGATCTCGAGCAACATACCTTGACATTTAATCCTCCACGACCGTACCACAGATTCATGCGTACTTGTCCAAAGTATAGCTTCCAGCCCTCGAACCAGTCGCTCCATGTTGGAGGCTGATCTGCGGGTTGGGGACGCAACCACATCGCTACGCCCAGCACTTTATCACTGTTTTCTTCTTTGGCAACGTGAAAGATTCCATTGCGCATTCCCCACCTCATTCGAATGGCAAGAGATTCAAAGTTCCGCTGGCTGTCGAACTTGTATAAGCGTCAGCATTAGAAACATTGGCAAAAGCTTCCATTACGGATGTTCTTCACTCACTTTCGCTTGGTCATAAACCCATACGTTATAAGGATCTCCAACAAAGGCTTGCCTGTCGAGTCAGCAACTACATAGCTAACCGATATCTTTTACACTTACTGTACTGCTTCTACTGCTCCTGGAATGTCTGCCTCGGTGAGGTCGGTGATATAAATCCCCATTTCGAGAATTAATTAGTAGTGAACTGGAAGGGGTATTGGTAGATTTGCGAGACGTAGTGATATCTTTGTTACTAGATCGAAAAGTCTACCGTAGAAGAAATGTGCTCTGTATGAAGTCGAGAATGAGTAGTATTTGGCTCCCCGGTTTCGCATGAACTCCGCCGGATTCAACTCACACGAGACTAACAATGAGATTGAAGCAGGGATGACTTATTACCCCTCACAATGCTTCTTCAGATGGAAGCTATTTTGTGGCTTATCTCGGATTAAGCTTAGTTGGAAATTCATGGCTTGTTGAAAGTGGGGAGATGCTCGGCACCGCCAATCGCATTCCGTTGTCGTTATCTACCTCGCATACACTTTCCAAACACAGTAAGTCGCAGCGTCGGCACAATTTCAACTCGGACTTAGACAAGGAGGCAGTGGTACCTTGGTACCTTGTCCTCGGCTGGTGCAGTCACTTCAATGTCCCTAGCTTGGACATCGTCCAGCGTGATATAGAAAGAGAGAGTACTCACTTTTCACTTAGCTAGACGCAGAACAGTAGCAGACATGGCGACCGATAAGACACAGATTGAAAGCCAAATTAGGCCTGGTTCGGACGACGAGCTGAACTTGTATCTCAGTATGCCCTACGACCTGGAACACAAGCTCACTTACTGACGGGAATTCAGACCCAGCTACAGCCCGATTTCTGAAAAGTGTGTCAAAGGCAATCCTTCAAGACCCGGGACTACCCAGGCCAAATCCAACGGTGTCAGCTTGGCAGGTTCCTCCACATCCGTCTCTGGCCTCGATACAGTCGAGGGATCTTGCCGAGTTTACTGATTTTGCGGTGATTGGCTCCGGCATTACTGGTTGTAGTGTCACAAAGGCACTCCTCGAACACCCATCTACAGCTAACTCACGTGTAACGGTGCTTGAGGCCCGCGCTCTTGTCAGTGGAGCAACAGGACGCAATGGGGGACATCTTGTCACAGCATCTGGGCATACATTCGGCCCCCTGGCTGAACAGCATGGAACTGAAGCGGCAAGGGAGATCACTCGCTTTAGTATCATGAATATTGAGCATTTGATGAAACTGGTAAGAGAATTCGATTCTGCTTTGCAAGAAGAGTGCCAGATACGAGATGTCCTGAAAGTCATGGCTGTTGGAGACGACGAGACATGGGCTTCTGCGAAGAGCTCGGTTCTGGGCTTCCAGGACAAAGTTCCAGAGTACAGTGCTTATCACAGTATAATTGAAAGAGACCAGGTTCCAGAGGTATGCTTCAAGTTCATCCTGTAATGAAGTTACAGCAAGTCTGACATATTATAGAGATGGAATATCAAGAATGCATCTGGGGCTGTTGAACATGAAGCTGGTGCAATTTGGCCCTATCGACTGCTGACAGGTATCTACCAACGCCTGTTGGACAAGTACTCTGATCGACTGAATATCGAGACAAACACGCCAGTCACTCGCGTTGAGTTCTCTCAGGGATTATATCCCTACGCCATCACTACCCCAAGGGGGAGCATCCGAGCGAAAAAGGTCATCCATTGTACGAATGGGCACGCGGCACACTTGCTGCCCAACTTAGCTGGAGGCCTTTATCCATTCCGAGGAACAATGTCAGTTCAAAAGCCGGGACCGTTGTTTCCAGAATACAAAGGAACTAGATCTTGGAGCTTGTCTCACAAGTCAACCCTGGATGCCGAAACTGGCTTCTTCGACACTGGCCTCTATTATTTGCAGCAAAATGCTCTGACGGGGAGCATTTGGATCGGGAACGAGACGGCTTTTGTGAAGGATATCCTGACTGCCGATGATACTTATGTCCCTAAAGAAGCGAGGCAGGCACTTTCTACTGTTTTGCCAAAATTGTTTCTAGATGGCTGGGGATCGGAGACCGTTTCGGAGATCGAGGCTATCTGGTCAGGCATTCAAGGACATACAGCGGATGGACTTCCTATAGTTGGCAAGATACCCGAGTCTTTGACGGGCACTATTGGTGACGATGGACAGTGGATAGCTGCAGGATTCAACGGTTATGGCATGGACAAGTGCTGGCTGACGGGTGAGGCGTTGGTAAAAATGATACTTGGAGAGGGTGTCAGCGAGTGGTTTCCTCGGGCATTCCTCGTCACGGAAGAACGTCTCCAGACCAAGCTCACAGCTGATCAAACGTTGCTCAAGTTTGCAAAGATCGCTCTACCCGGCGGTGCCAAGGAGGGGAAGCTGTAGAATGTTGGACAGTGGAACAGAATAGTCTATAGCATCATGAACTCCCTCGACATGACTTTCAACCACCAACTACCCCATCATTGTGCCCAATTTCTTCTCGTAAGCAATATCCAACCAGTAAGCATCCTCCTGTCCTTCGTCTATCGCTGACCAAACTTGATTGATGAGCTCCAAAATGACTTGGCTCTTTCGCAAGGGCAAGATGTGTGTATATGCTGATAACCGGGAGCTCACAAACTTCCGGGCACGGGCCACTTCGATAGAGACACTATCAATGCTCAGCACGCCGGTATCTGTAATAGAGATACCAGATCCTTGAAGACTGTGAGAATTCTGCCTGAGTTCACCAGATATGGCAACCATAACAAACGGCTGAGCACTGCGAGTCCTTGACTCAAACGGAATCTCTTCCAAAATACCAAGGATATGCAGAGCAAATTGTGTCAGCCATAGCTGTCTCTCCTGTTTTGTTGGCACATGATGTGCTGGTAAAGGCCGTAGAATGTGATCCTTGTTCCAAGCTGAGTATCGTTCGTTCAAAAGATCGGGAAAGACGCGGTAGAGCTGCAACAGCCCTGTACATCTATACGCTTCATCCATAAGCTCCAAATGCTTCAGCGGTGTCTTCGGGTCGCCAGGGTTCTTGGTCTGGACTGCGCTTGGCACTTGGTGTGCTAGAAACATGCGTTCCAGCCGCCTGCCCTCACGCAATGCAGTTCTGAACACGTCAAGATCGCTTTCGGTCATGAACTTCATGGTGGACATGTGTTTCCGGTATTGAAATATGAGTATCCCCGTATCTGTCAGTGCGCGAACCATATCTTGCGAGATACCAGAGTAAGGATGTGGTTCGATTGGCTTCGTTAAGTTTGGTGGTCCAACCCGTTCCTCTCGATGGTACTCTCCTAGCTCGTTCTTGTCCGTGAGATAGACCAGAAGCATGGCCCAATAATCCATGGTATCTCTGAAGAAGGACATCTCCGAAATGTCATTATTCTCAGTTGCAATTTCATCCAGTATGCTTTGGCTTGCTCGAAAGGTCTCGGTTGCAAGATTGTGAGGGCTCAACCAGCTCGAGGTATGGCCTAGAAGCATGGATGCAAGCAGCATTACTTGCTTCTCCACTTCTTGAGGTCTATTGTTCACGAGATGAAGTGCCTGTGAACGTTCTTCACGAGCAACTCGTAGCAGGTGCGGGAAGTCCTTTGACAGACATGCTGCAGCCATGCTCTGAATTGTATGATAGAGCACCCCGGAAGACTGCCACATTTTCTCAATGATATTGCGCATAACATTGAGTTCACTATCCCAGGAACAGTAAAGAGTGATGACATCGCGGAAAAAATATTCAGATAAAGTGGTTGGCATGTTGGACAAGCGAAGATGCGGGTCAGGGTATGGATGCCGGACCTGGATAAGGGACTGTTCTCCGCGTGACGGAGACTCAAATTGAAATGGTGGACTTCTTGCAGTATTGTCGAGGAACTGGCAAATTCCTCCCATTGGTTCGATAATGTTGAATGTTGATCCTGAGTCTTCTGGAAGAGTCCAAATTGTCATGTTCTCGTCAGGTGAATCTATAATATTATCGTTGATGCGCGCCGACGACTCGCCCCCCAGGAGGTCTTGTGATATGTTGTCGATGTTGAATATGTCAGCTGGCATGACGAAGTCCAACTGAGATGGAGGATCGAGCCATCCGTTCATCTGGTGGAAGCCTTCGGCTACTGAACTGGAAGTGACGTTCATACGACTTTTTGCCTTCCCTCGTCGCAAAGGGCTCTCGATATTATTTGGTCGTGTCTGGTGCTTTTGTGACCAACGCACATTGAGTGCATATCCTGGGCAATCATATTTTTGGTCCTCACAACGAGCGCAAGTGGGCTTTCGCTCATCGCATTTAACCTCTCAAGATGTAAGTAGATAGGCACACGTTTCTCTGGCTGTACTTACCTTTCTTGCTTTGCATCTGAGGCATCCATTGCGAGACTTTGAATGTGAAGCTTTAACTGATTGTTGCATAGTCACTGTGGATAAGTCAGGCAGTAACGTAGTTTAATTGCATCTGGCAGTTTGTTCAATTGGAAATGGACGGGAGAGAATGTGACAAGGGCAAGGGGTTACAAGCAGAACTTTGTGGATTCCCCCGCTTTTTACGATAAGTCAACAACTAGTGAGTAGTTAGTGACTAACCAGGTCCAGACTCAGATCATCTGACTTAGCGCCTCCATGAGACGTGTTTTGGACCCGTATCTGACTCAGTATCTCATGGAGACACTACAAACTTTCAATCGATTGACATAAACCTAGTTCAATTGAGAATCACTCACTACCAGAGGTTGTCATACTGAATTGTATAATGTCGGTGATCAAACTGTCAAAAATAAAGCTGCATAAATACATTTGCAATTATAGGTAACTACCATTAAGCATTATCTACTCCGTCCATTCCTCAGGCATTCCAAATCTCTTTAACCTCGTAATTCTTCTTAGCATAGAAGAACCAAAAGCACATAGACAACAGAGCAATACCGACCAAAACCGGGGAGGCATAGTTCATCTGCACAGCCGTAACAGGCGTGTAGTAAGGGAAACAATAAAAAACAAGAGCTACCATTGTCCATGACAGCATGACAATATTGGCAATCAATCCGAGCTTGGGGTACCAGAACGGGCCGTGCTGAAAGTTGCTGCGTCCCTGAAGAAGAACTAATACAACGGGAACACTGTAGCTAATGTATTGGAGCAACAGACCCGTCGAGATCAGAGAGTTAAAGGCGAGGTCCGACCCAAGGTAAAGGCAGCCGAAGAGGGCAGTTCCAGAGGCAGACCAGATCAACGACCAGATGGGTGTATGAAAAGGAGCAGGTGCAAGTTTGCTGAGATGACGATGCAAAGGAAAGCCACCTTCGCGGCTGATGGTCCAAGCAAGGCGGGACTGCCATGTCTGGATCGACCAAACGGCCCCAGCTGTCGTGATAAGAACGGGAATCCACAAGCCGACAGCAGCTGCTTTGCTCTTGGTAATCATGTAGAATAGAGAAAGAGCTGAGTTATCTGCGGCTCCGTCAATATTTGGGACGTTGACCAGTACCGAGGTCACAACCAAGAGCCCAGACCCAAATCCAACAACAATAGTCCACATCAGAGCTTTGGGAATATCGGTGCTGGGCGAAGGCATTTCTTCAGCCAAGTGGGTAGCAACGTCGAGGCATGAGAAACTCCAGTTGGCCCCATTCATCCCGATGATAAAGGCAATTCCTTTTGGCCATCCTGAGATATTAACCGAGGTTGTAAAATAATCTTTCGCTGAAGCATGGCTATCGGACATGGCAAACAGCGTGATGAAGATGACACCAATCGTCATGCAGCTAAAGAGGAGCATGATCTTCGAGATTCGTGGGAGGGCATGCTCAAAACTGGCGCAAATGACAGTCAAGATATTCAAGAGTTGAAACCCAACAAATCCCATCCAACGCTTATACACAAAGTTGGGATTCAGCAGGGAGATGATGGCACAAAAGCCGGTAGGTACTGAGAGACATGCCGAAGCACCTGTAGCAACCGCAGCAAGCCAACTGACAACAGCGATTGTGTATGACAGAAAGCGACGATATTGGGGCGGGGATAAGCGATTGACCCAGATGTACTGTCCGCCGGGATGAGGCATGGCCGATGCGAGTTCTGCCAAAGTTGTAGCTGTTGCAAGACCAACACCCGCCATGACGAGGAACCCCCAGAAGAAGAGAGGTGATCCACCCATTGGAAGAGTACTTCCAAGAACGAGAAGGAGTCCGACGGCGGTGTTGGTTGTGCCATAGCCGATACCGAGGGCAGATAATGTCGTGAATGGCTTCAATGTCTGGACGGTAACACCGCCAGGAGAAATTGACCCGCATTCGACGGCATCGCTGTCTGTCTTGGCAGGCATTTCCGAGACCTCTTTGGTATCTTGTGACTTAAGACTTGGCTGATCTGTTTTGCGGTGCATAATGAATAGGATGATGGTAGTACAGGAGGGCGAATAAGAATTTGTCTCAAGAGGCAAATTGATACGTGGGGAAAGTCATACGAGTTATATAACTTGACCCGCGTCGTGCATGATAACGGTTTGGTAGGGGTTTTGGTGACTTATACCAACTTGTTCCCCGCGTTTGACATGATAGGCGAAGTCGATATCTCAATGCGAGTGCGGAGGCGTTGTCATGTGGTACAGGATAAGCTTAAGCCAGATAGGGAATCGCGTATGAGGCGAACCGCTAGCCCAACTAAGGAAGGATTATGCGAGGACGAATCATATTCCCCGTTCGGTCATGTTTACAATCATCATCAGCGTTGATACAGGTTCCGACACCGTCATCCTTTCCGAAGTTGGCTCCTCAGGCCGTCTAAACGAAGAGATCCATGTGATTGACTATCACCACTGCAGCTTTTATTACCACCGCCGCTGCAACCACCTTCCTTCACCATATCGGATCTTCCCCAGTCATAAATGCCGCCGCGGTCGAGGAAAGAACCTTTATCCCAGACAACCTGACCCATTGCTTTCTCGACGCCGACCTTCGAGATTGATTCGCTCTTTGTCATCATGCCCTCGCCCTTGTCCAAAAGCACATGTATTCATCCAGAAGCAAGTAGCTGCTTGCATAGCATTTGTGTTTTCTGGCACGTAGCATGGAAGATGTTTATGCCGGTCGCAGAATGTCTTCCATTGTTTGTCGGTCACGAGTAAGGTCCTCGCGTCTCGCCGGCGACCAGCAAACACTGGACCACTTTCCATCGAAAGGGCGTGAGTCTCTCAATGTCAGCCGACATGTCTTTATTCCAATTGTGAATGTTGACAACCGTATTCAGCTTGAACTTGATTCCATAGTCTCTGCACCAGTGTCCAATGCGGAAGAGCCTGATCACATTCCCTCCGTCGTCGCCCCGTCCAATCTTCTTGTTCATCTCGGGGTTAAAAGAATCGCATGAGATTTGAAGAGTGCCCAGCCATTGGCAACTTTCACGCATCCATTTCTCTGTAATCTTGCTGCCGTTGCTCACAATGCTGATACTTTCGAGGCCAAGTTCCTCCTTGACAAACTGAAGCAATTCAGTCAGGAGTCGAGGGCAGAGGACTGGTTCACCACCAGCAATGTTGAGCCTTCGCATGCCAGCTTCTTTTAACAGTCTCAAGCTGCGTTTCGCTTCGTCAACAGGGAGGACGTAGGATGAGGTATCGGTATGGAAACAGAACCCGCAGGTGTAATTGCATTTTCGAGAAGTCAAGTAGTTGATGGACACAGGGACATTGGAACCCCTGGTTAACTCTTTGGATGAATGTCTAGCAACCACTCTTTTGGACTGTTCTAGGGATATGATGACCCAGCCGATACCCAAGACACCAATAACAAGAATAACGAAGCGATAGAAGAGGTGTAGACCGTCGAGAAGGGAAAGAAGGGCCATCTTTCAGTACTTCTTGTGAAAGAGAAACAATCAAGATTCGTCCAACAAGTCCCCAACTACCAACATGATACAACCGCCGGTGCAACCTCCGAAGCATATGCCCCAGCCCGACAGTCACGGGCTGTGGCGCTTCGAATACACAACAGTAAATAAATATATCCTATATAGAGTAACAGTAAGTTTAGCAGCTCAGACTTCACATATATGCGCAAACTAACTAAGCAGCAGAAATATATAATATATCCTTTTATAATAACTTAGCCTGCATAGCTATATATACTTACTTATAACCAGAGTATTATAAGTATAGTAGGGCTGTTTATAGAGACTAGTAGTAAGTAATATTATAGTAATATATAACTTATAAAATTGCATTTTTATAAATAATTCTAATAAAATTATCTATAAATAAATCCTAGGATAAGGAAGAAAAAAGATTAATAATATATATAAAAAAAGGCTAAGGCACTTATTAAAATATAAAAACTAATAGCTTTAAGAAAGCTAGAAAATTAAATAACTAAGTTTATAAGTTTAATCTTAAATTTAATTATCATAACTTAGATTCTAACAAGCCTATAACTATAATTATATACCTTCTACTAAGACATATATTATTATAAAAGAGTTATAATCGGAGATTTTAGTATTGCAGCCCTTTATACTAAACTATAAATAGAAATGAGGGACTCCCTCGCTCATATAGAGCAGAATAAAATACAACCTGTTTTTTTTCTCTGAATTCACCATTGCGTTGGCAAATCAGTTCCACCCCACGTTATGCCAAGAATTAGCATCCCGGCCTAAGTCGCCTATTGGATCTTTAGTGGCCATTGTTATGGCCGTACTTGCTGCCCTTGCTGCCCTTCTGACCATGTTCATGTTCATCGCCCTTGTTGCCCTTCTGACCATGTTCATGTTCATCGCCCTTGCTGCCCTTCTGACCATGTTCATGTTCATCGCCCTTGTTGCCCTTGTGACCATGTCCATGTTCATC
Organism: Fusarium oxysporum f. sp. lycopersici 4287; assembly: GCF_000149955.1. Classification (NCBI taxonomy): domain Eukaryota; kingdom Fungi; phylum Ascomycota; class Sordariomycetes; order Hypocreales; family Nectriaceae; genus Fusarium; species Fusarium oxysporum. The sequence continues at coordinate 66,247 of NC_030987.1, forward strand.
GCCCTTGTTGCCCTTGTGGACCTTGTTGCCCTTTTTGCCCTCATCATGATGGCCATCATGGCTACCATAGTCCTTCTTAGGGGGAGTGTATTCCGGGTATTTGTACCCTCCTTTAGGAGCTGGGTAGTACTTATGATCCTTGCTCCATCCAGAGTCAGGGACAGCAGCCGGGTCAGTAGTGGCAGGGTAAGGGTAAGCAATGGGGGTGGCGACACGGGCAGCAGCGGGAGCAGCAATAGTAGCCGGACAGCAGCTAGGAAAGCGACAATAGATAGCTTCATCTTGGCCAGTTAATTGCCGAGGTATGCAAGGAATAACGAGTGGATT